>NC_142527.1:5460200-5727700 GCF_964205215.1 Stylophora pistillata
CCTCCATTCCTTCTCGGATGGCGGCCATTGCTCTTCTATCGCGAGCTTTGATTAGTAGAGGAAAAACGTGAGCTCCATGGAAATGACCTTTAATTATTGCTAACTAACGACTGTAGACTAACATTTGACATGTACTTGATTCAATTATATGAGGTCTTTTTTTTTTTTGAAAGCCACGACGTTTTTCCAACCTTTATATTTTTAAAGTTGATAATTAACCAAGATTTCACAGATCCGCCACCTATATATGAAAAATTGAAATATTTATAGGATTAGAGGGCAAGAATTATAACCAAAAAGCTTTGAAAGAATGGCCAAATAAAATGTTAAAACAAATCGAAGCAGTTTTTTATCAGCAATCATGTTTGATATAGTTAATTAATTTAATGAAATTCAACTCTTTCCTTCTCTTTTTTATTATTTTCTTCCTTCATATGCGAGGGAATTGTAAAATGATGACGATTTTCTTGGTTTTTCTTGGTTCATGGCCTACGTATTCTTTAGTAAAATTTTTCTTCAGAAATAGCCAAACACAATCTGCGAAGGTAATGTAAATTACAATTCTCTTGACCTGGCCGTTGTAGTGAACCCAAGCGTATTGCAGTTGCAAAATATCAAAACTTACATTTTTTGCATTAAATCTAACTTGTCGCTTGCTACTTCGCAAAAATTGAACACTGGCGATGTTGAACTGAGAAACAAATATCATGAGCCAGATACTTACATAAACTGGAGTCAATGACATAAGCCATAACCCCTCCCGGCCACTGTCTGCCTTTAGTTGCACCTCTCCCCAATGGATTATCCACATCCAGTCCCCTGTTGGCCGCCATGCGCTGATCAGCTGTTAGTATCATGTCCCCTTCATAAAGATAGTCATTCTCTACAAGGAAAGGTTCATTTTAAGGTTAGTTGGGCTGTTAGTTTTTTGCTTTTTTACTTGTATTCTTCGCGATCGGTTTTACCTTAATGGGCTTCATCTAAGACAAAAAATACTAAATATCAAATTAAGAATCCGAAAAACGATTTCTTTCCACAGATTATCCACGTTAAATCATATCAATAAAAAAAAATTCTTTTGGGCTCGAGTGCTTAAATGCGTTCAGTTCCAATGATATCTTTTATGCCCTAAACGAGAGTATAAAGATTCAAATGACGAATATTTGGAATTAGTTACTTCAACTACAGGTTTACGTGTTATTTTATTTCTTTTTTGTAAGATTTGGTAACTCCCCTGTGCCATTCTGTGGAAAAAAAATGGAGTATTGTTCTGCCTACACGGCTTTATAGCCTTGCGTGACCTGGACGGATCCCAAGAAAAAGATTTAACAGTGTATGAAAATCTTTGCATCCTATAAAATCAAATTCTAGCAATACTCATAGAGCTAAAATACGGAAAAAAGTTTACCTTCAGGATTCTTGGCAAAAACGACTCCGCACAGGACAAAAAGGCAAAGCCACTTCATGATGCCTCCCAGTGGTGCCGAAGCAACTATGTGAAATTGTTTTATCAACAGCAAATTTATTGAGCAGCAATTGTCCTCTCACCTGAGAAGCTGTTCAATTTTCAATAAGCTTTTTTGTTTTAAGCTCTTGTTCTTTTTTGACGACGCTGCGTAAATCCAATTAACATGGGAAATTGGTAAGTTCTTGTTCAAATGCATCTGTTACAGATGCAGTTAGGGAGGTAAAACAATTTTTTTTTTTCCAGTAAAGCAATTGGATATCGTCGTTTTAAAATTCGAGATGGCAGACAAGTCAGCCTATGGATCGTGTGTCTCCTATAAACTTTGGTTTGTTCAAATTTCTGATGAAAGTCGACCTTCATTCAAGGGGGGTATGTTAGAAGGAAATCCTTAAAATTCTTAATCCGTTAACAAAAAATTAGATAAAAAATAAAACAAGCAAACGGTCCAGTTTGTTTAGGATTCTCTTTTATTATTGTTCAGTTTTGTTACAAATGAAAAAATCTTTTGTCCACTTTGAAACTGTCAACGCTATTGTTGACGTATAGAAAATCTTCATTTCAAAGAATTGTCTTTTTTTCATTTCTAGCGTGATTCAATGTTTATTGAGGAAAATGTCTGTTTAAATGTCATTAAATTGCAACGGAGTTACAAAGCAACAAGGCAAATATTCAGAAGCCTCGAGAACCCCAGTAGTATTGAAACAGCTTAAATATTTAGTAAACAAATTGCTTTTAACCACTTTTCTTAATTCGGCCGGAAGTTGATATTTAGTAGTAAGCAGCTCGTGTCTAAAATTAAAAGTTAACATTACTTGTATTTAAAACGAAATCAGGTTGGGAAATCCAATGAGCACGTTTTCTGTCGCAACTTGACGGCACGAGTGATGTTTGAAAAGTTGTCTTAAAGGTATGAATCGTGAGCGAGTTCAAAACCAAAATCGATCGGGGTGGAAATCTCGTTTTGCGCTCTTTAACTTACTATAATATACCTTCGAGATCAAAAAATAAATGATTATTTTGTTAAGTATGTAATATCAATATGAAAATATCCATATTCAAAGATGCTTGGATTTATCTGCAATTTTGTTGTTGACTTTCCTTTTCTGTTTATTCTTCGTTGTTTCAGTACGAAGTACCACTACTCGGCTGAAACAAACCGTTATTAAATGAATCTTTGTAAGACTGCCAAAAAAACAGTGTGCTCGTTCACATCTTTTCAAATTCTGTGTAGAGGAAAATATCGCAGCTAATCACGAATCATCTGCCTCTATTAATTCTTTTAAAGAATAAGTAATGGAAAACACTATAATGAAATATACCTGTATTAGGTAAGATAAATTTACAGATTGAAATAGGCGGGACCTTACGCAAACTGCGACGGGGACGGTAACGAGGACGTGGCAAAATAAAAGATCTAATGGGCCGAATAATAGCTCAGCACGTGCGGTTTAAAACTTTTTACATTCCTTAGCCGTCCTATGCAAAACAAGAACGTGAAATCACCAAAATTTGCGTTGCCTGCGAACGGAAACCGCGACGGCAAATTTTTTGTAAAATTTCCATTTGAAACTCAACGCTACTCACATACGTTATGAAGACGTTGAGGTGTGGCACCGTAAGAGACGGTAAACGCATGCAGCCATTTTCGAAATTCTGGATAAAAATAGAAATTCATTTTTTAATCGACGTCTTCCTTAGTGTTACTGTCCTGACTGCTTAAGGTCCCTAATATTTGGGGGACGTAGTGGCCTTATCGTTACTGCACTGAACTCTTGCTCGAGCACTCACAGACAGAGGAAACCTCTCTCGAACAACGTATTGGAGATTATTTCACCCCACTCCCTCATCCAACGTTGTTAAACGCCAATGTCTCTCACGGATCCATGCCATCTTGCAAACCAACATTTAGAGAGGCAGGTAAGGCGGTATGTGTCGCAACAAATGTGTCTGGGATTGTAGTTCGAGACCTAGCCGAGTCATTGTGTTCTGTTCTTGGGCAAACTGCTCATTACTTCCATAGTGAAGGAGTATAATTGGCAATAGGAATTTAGCAATGGACATGCACAAGGAGGCTCTTCTTGTCCACTATTTTCAGGTGGAATTGGAGTTTGGAATGTTGGTTTTTAAGTCGAAGGACCTGGAGAAAAACCCTTGGAGCAAGGACGAGAACCAACAAGAAATTCAATCCACGTGTTAAATCACCGTTGAGGAATTATGC
The DNA here is from genome assembly GCF_964205215.1 of Stylophora pistillata. NCBI lineage: Eukaryota > Metazoa > Cnidaria > Anthozoa > Scleractinia > Pocilloporidae > Stylophora > Stylophora pistillata. Next base: position 5,463,887 of record NC_142527.1, read on the forward strand.
TTTCTTTTAACTGCTATCAGCAAAAGGTTAGAAGTCATAAAAAAATCAGTAAAACCTCACTTTACCACCGGTGTTTTTTTAAATATGCTTTTAAAATCAAAACTGCTTTTCTTACATGTCGTAAAAAAGTGTCAGGTTTGCAATCTTATTTGTTTTCATTTTCTGCGTTTATGCCGTGATGAAATCTCTGTTATATTTTATTATTCGCCAATGAATGTATTTGAGTTAATTGCATGGAGTAGTCTTCGTTCTCTGAAATATTTCGCGAAAATAGCCAAACTCATCACATATTTCAAACGCCACAAATGTATGCAAAATTACCTGTGAACCCCTATCTCGAGTAAATTTGTTTAAAAATCTTATTTGTATCACACACACGTACAGTTAAATTCAAAGTCATTCATACTAACAGAACGTCAAACGCGTGGGCAGTTATTGGCAGGTCACATAGGAGGCAGGCTGGTGGAGAAGGACGAGATGAGAGGGATGAGAAATGCATTTATGATATCTAGTTTTCATCGCTATGATAATATTACAAGGGTTGAGAATATGGAAGAGCTGCAGCCAGGATGAACATAGTAAAAAAAAAAAATAATAAAATTTAAGAACGATCTCTGGCTAAACGATGAAAAAAATTGCGAGCCTTGGACTTTCCGAACCACAGTCTTCGACGGGTAAAATGTGAATTTAACAATCTGAATACAATGCAGACAATAATTCATGCCCACTACCTGGAAAATATAACATTCTTTTTAACAAACCCTCATACACATTTGCATTTTTATTATTTCACAATTTTACGCATTTTGATTCGAATTTTTTCCGCTTCTTGTCATTCACATTTTACCCGCCGGAGACTGCAGTTCAAGCAGTCGAAAGCTCGTAATTTTGTAATCGTTTTAGCCAAAGATCTTTTTTAAATTTATTTTACTTACCATTCAAGCCCTAGCATGACAAAGCTTGCAAGTCTTCTTGCAATTCTTTCTCACGCTCTCTTCTTTGCCATCTTCAAGCAAAGTTTGCCTCTGTCCGCATATGGCAGAGGTTTGGTACATGGCGGGGGTTTGGCTTTTTCTAAAAGAGAAAAAAAATACTCGTCATTATAGACATGTACTTTGGTTACATATATAAGTAATTAAATTTTCAATAGCTGATATTACATTTCTAGTGTTCTGATTGGTTCGGTTAAGCTCACATTACCGAAAGCCGATTTCAATTCGGGAGTTACACTTCCAGCTAAATAGGCATGAATTAAAGAAAATTGTAGTCAATGTCATCTCGGTTACAAAAGTTGTTGAAGGTGCATTGTTAGTTCATACCCTTTTCAACTGCGCCTGTGCCTGTGTCTTCCTGGGCACTCTCATTTGTAGAGACGACCCATCTGCAGTATATCTATCTCACTGAGTGCATTGTTAGTTCATACCCTTTTCAACTGCGCCTTTGTCTTCTGGGCACACTCCTTTGTAGAGACGGCCCATTTGCAGTATATCTATCTCACTGAGTGCATTGTTAGTTCATACCCTTTTCAACTGCGCCTGTGTCTTCTGGGCACACTCCTTTGTAGAGACGGCCCATTTGCAGTATATCTATCTCACTGAGTGCATTGTTAGTTCATACCCTTTTCAACTGCGCCTGTGTCTTCTGGGCACACTCCTTTGTAGAGACGGCCCATCTGCAGTATATCTATCTCACTGAGTGCATCTCGCTGACCAAACTCGGCCTGGAAAAATTGAAATAAGTGACAGTTACACCATTTTTTTTTGTCATTTCAAAGACAATTTGTCCTTTCAAGAAGTCTACTTTAGGTTCACAGACATTGGCCAGGCAAACAGAGTAACGGTACTGTGGGTGGCGGTCTGCTTATCCGTTTTTCCTCTTGGAGTATGACCAGCATCCGGGATTTCTCCTCACTGTCAAACACTGTTTCGTTGTTAGAACCATTGGAAATGTAGCAAAAACTGAGTAGCGCGGATATTTTTACTAATGAATAAAGGCTGATAGTTTCGAAAGAAACTGTTTGGGGCTGCGTCGGTGGGAGTAACGAAATAATTTGGATATATCAACAAAGTTGAAATGGTAAATTAGCCACCGTAATGATGAGAAAAGCTGACGTTTCGAGCGTTAGCCCATCGTCGGAGCGAATGGCGAAGGGCTAACGCTCGAAACGTCAGCTTTTGTAAACATTACGGCGGCTAATTTACCATTTCAACTTTGTTGATATATCCAAATTATTTTTACTAATGCTGGGGTGTAAAATGTTGTTGTCGTGTATTACTTTGGCCATCATCTCTAATCAAGAGCTCTTTATCGAACTTACCCCAGGTACATTGGAAATGATAGTGGGTTTTCCGTTCTTGTTAAAAACCATGTTTCCATAATGCATAATGCTCCCGAAATCATACTTAGTCCCAAGAAAGTCGATGGTACTGCGGGGGTATTTTTTGAAATTACCCTTCTTTCCTGAAAACAACAACAAAAAAGGCGTTGATAATAAAATTGGTCAGACACACATTTTGTCGTGACCTCCACAGACATTTTTGTTGGGCCAAAATGTTTTGTATGTAACCTCTAGCTGTAGTGAACGATCTGTCGGACCGCAAAAACCAGATTCAAAACTGAAATCAATTCTCATTTGGTCACTTGCGTTTTCTCGCCTTTCGTGTGGTTTTCATGTTTTGACTCGGATTTCTAATAGCCAAACGACGATGACAGCCTTTTCTCCGATTGGCTGTTGCAATTATGTTGTTTTTGGTTTTTCGAAATTCAGGTGAAGACTTACTTCGTATGATCACGGCTTGTCACTACCTACCATGGCAAGGTTTGGCTTTTTCTAAAAGAAAAATAAAATGTCCTGGTTATTGTACACCTACTACAGTTAAATTATATATGCAGTTATATATATATATATATATATATATATATATATATGGTTTACTCTAGTTTGAGCACTCTGGCATGGCTTAGACGATACCACAAAGGTTGGGTCGTTTGGGGTGACCGTCTCGGTTCTCCCCCATCCTAGCATTAGCACTGCACTGATGAGGCCCAGAAGGCCGAAACAGTACTGTCTGCAGTTAGTTATATATATATATATATATATATATATATATATAAGTAATGGTTAAATGTTTACCATCTGATTTTGTATCTCTAGTTTTCGCCTTTTTGCCTGAAAGGCATCATGGGAGGATATATTAAAGATACCGTGAGCTGAATTGTTGAAAGATTTTGTCACTGCTAGATTTTATCTACTAACCGTCTTCAATGTTCTCCCACTGGATTGTTATCTATTTATCTCTGTCAGGACGGGACTGTTCGTGATAAAATCCCAATGCATATCCTTAAAAAAAAAACCAGTAAAGTTCAAGTGTAGTGTCATCAGATACAATGAATATATGAACTTCATATATTTTGAACTGCGGTATTAAATACGTATGATGCACGATCCTTTAGTGTCATCCTTGTCATTACGAAACTAAAGTGTAGGTCCTATCACGAGGACTTATCGGGATACAGGACATTTGGGTAAAAAAGTGCAAGGTGGGATAAGGGATACTTGAGGGAAATTCACAGGATACTCGGGTGGAAGGGTATTAGGATAAGGGATACTTGGAGGAAAACTACGGATATTTGGGTAGAAATGTAGAGGGATACCGGATACTCGAGGGAATATTACGGAATGCTTGGGTATAAAAGGTGTAGAGATACAAGATATTTGAGGGATATTGTACTGGAGTTCGAGCTGGAATCATGAGGATACAAAACTAAAAGAATTAACGGGACATGGAATATTTAGGCCAAGAATTGATAGGATACGGGAAACTCAGCCCCCTCCCCTCACCAGGAGGCCTAAATTTGCGCCTTTGGTTAGTCCCTTGGTATACCTTCTTATGGTCAATTCTTACCAAGTTCGTGAGCGACAACTCCCATGGTCAGTAACCTTTGCCCAGGGAAACAATTTGAAGCTCATCCTGTCTTCCTATCTTGGAGTGGCATCTAACGGACAAACAAAAGCATTTAACTTTTATTAATTTCCATTATTATTTACCTCTTAACCAACCACGTACTGATCCATGTTTTGATATTCACATGCGTCACAGAACCTTTTAAATAAACAAACAGTTATAACATATGCTATTATTCGTTAACACGGCCCACCTTGCTTCCGATCTACAGCGCGCAAGCTAAGATTTAAAGCTATTTGGCCGCTAAAATCATTGGCTATGTCTCTCTTTTTGTTCATAATATCAGAGGGTTAATGATGGTTCAAATCTTCTGTTTTTCCTAGGTAGTACTAAAACGCACTAACACCTCGCTCGACGAAGTTTTAGAATTGCTTCGTTTGATTTCGGCGTGATTTCGTTTGATTTCGGGACCTCCTGCATCTAACTAATAGATGCAGGAGGTCCCATCTCCTGCATCTATTAATTAGTTAATTGAGTTAGGCATGGGAAGTTAAAGAACCTACTTCACGAGATTACTGTGATGTGGTCTGGCCTGGTTACTGGGAACTGGGGGGAGGGGGCATCTGTTATATTCGCCTTTATTTGATTGTAAACTGCTTAGGAGTCTGGTAAAGTCGCCCGTACAGTGTTGTAATGCGCAATTGAAAATTTACATTGATAATTGCGCAATAGAAATTGATAAATAAATATTATAATTACTTACAATTTGACTTGCCGTGACATTTTAAAACGGAACAGAGGTACGTCTTCGTAGATTAATCGTCGTTGGAAATAAACAATACTTTACGTAAGATCGTCCCATAGTCATTTAACTCGTGCGTGTTTGTCATACCAGTGCTGTTATTTATTCAAACGCGTACGCTATTTCCTCATCAGTTGACAGGTGTCACATCATGACAGTTACTTTAGCGGCTGACCATTTAACTTTTGAGGAGGGGGGGATGGGTGATTTTGAAAAAAAAAATTCCTGCAAGCTCTTGTTGGAAGAAAAAAAATGCATGCAGCCCAAATGTAACAGAAAAAATGCACCAAAAAATCGGAAAAAATATCCTGCACAGCAGATTGCTAGAAAAAAAAATATTGATTACCAGAAATCACACATCCCTCCCCCTCAAAAGTTAAATGGTCGGCCCCTTAATATAAAAAAATGTTTCAAATTTTGCTCGGAAGCCTTTTAAATTACCTTTACAAATAAAAATGTCTCGGTGAAAGCGTTCTCTTTAATTTGGATAATGTCTGTTTTCTTTATCATCCACTCACCACCAAACTATTGAGTTTATGGAGGGTTTTCCCGTAATTTAACTAGTAATTGTGGTCCTAAATCATTTGAGTTCTTACGGCAATCATTTTCTTATGTGCTAGAAAAAGTGTAGAGCTAGATTCGGACGGGGGAGGGGGGGGGGGAGAAAGAGAAAAAACGAAAAAGTAATTAGTTGATTAAAAGCTTTTTTAGTTTCAGACCTTTGAAGGACGTCAAAGTGTTCTTAAATTGCAACTAATGGTACTAAAAAACGTAAGATCTTGAAAGGATGCGAAAAAACTGCCTTCTGCTTTTCAGGGGAAAAAGTAGCTACTAAGAAAAATGCTCGAAATGTTGCTCTGACAGTTAATAAAGTTTTGTTTCAGGAGAAATTGAGGAAAGTCTACTGGGATTTTGCCCCAGAGATTAGTTGTTGCATAGGCAATTGTTAGTACGATTTACACTTTGTTTGAAAGTATATATCTGGCGTTGTGTCAATGAATACTACTTGCACATTTAAATGGAGTTTGGAACAGATCTGGAAGCTGGCCTCTGTGCTAAAAGAAGACATAAATTAATCTAGCTGAAAGAAATGAATGCTAGGAATTTTTATGCAAATTATGTTCTTTAAATATTTACTCAGTATGAGCATTGCAACCACACCTGATTGCTTTCTTTATCGCCTGTTTTTGGTTATTTTAGCACTGTTTTTAATTTGAAATTACTGTTTGAGGCTAAATACATGCCATACTTACTTAGCGTTTCGTCAATAGTATAAACAAAGACACCTCCCGGCCAGCGTTTGTTTTACCATGGACCCACTCCTCCCATTTGGTTTATCAACATCCATTCCTATAACTTGGCCGCCAGAGCTTGCTCTTTGCTCAGTATCATGTCTTCCTCATAACTATCAGGGACATCAATGCCCATATTCTCTGCGAACAAAATTTAATGAATAAGAATTTGATAAACATTTCTCAGTATGCTGAGTACATAACGATTGTTAACTCATCAACAAAATAATCAAGGGTAACATTTGTGGAATACTTTTGAAAAAATATAGTGTTGCGTTTCGTTTTGGCCAATAGACTTTTCGGATATTTCAAGCTAACTCGTTGAACATCGTGCTAAAAGCCCTGTTCGGGGTTTAAATTTTAACTAATCACTAATCAAGAATTTTATTTACTGAACTTACCCCTTCTATCTTGGAAAGGATGGTAGGTGATTAGTTCTTGCTGAAAGCCTTGCACCCGTAATTCATAATGTTCTTGAAATCGCACTTAGTCCCAAGGAAGTCGATGGTTTTTCGGCGGTATTTTTTAAAATTGTGCTTCTTTTTCTGAAAAAAAAAAAGGACATGGTGATTAAAAAGTGAAGGGATGCATTCTGACATGACCTTTTTAGACATTTTTTTTGATGTTAAAAATTTGAATATGCAAGTTCTAGATGTACCTTAATAGATTAATCATATTTAACATTAAATGTAGATTTTCTATTCTTGTCTCTTTTCTTCCTTCCTGTCTTTCTTTATTAATCTCTTTTCCTTTTTTTCTGTCTGTTTATGATTCATTTATCTGCTCTGTCGCACTTAAGGATAGGTGCCATCTCCCACTTCATCAAGAAGTTATCAGGAATTGAAACCGCTTAACCATTTTGTGATTTTCTTTTTTTCTTTTGTTTCTCAAGTCACTATCTTCAGTCACTATTTCTTGTGCACCGCGAATTCTAATTCATCTAGATCAGAGTTCATACACTTATAAGTTAACCCCTATACCCGTATTAAAGAGCATCATACTACAGTAGATGATAAACATGTAGGTTGGAGAGCATTACGTCAATGATTACCTTTGCAATTTTTATTAGAAAATTTAGAGAAGTTGAAGTGAGATCTACTTCGCTACCTGCCGCGACAAGGAAAGTGGGTTCTAACCTTCTCCGTCTCTCCTTGAAAGACACTGCTGAAAAAAAAAATTACTAAAGTGACCAGGTACGAGCTGGAATCTCTGATCGCGAATGTTACTGTGATAGCTTTTGTGTAATAATAATAATAGCTATAATGCAATTTTTTCTATGGCGTTAAACCCAACCACAAACAGTTTTACATACCATATACAATTGTGAGAGTCATAACTCTCACAAATAAGACATAACAATTAGAAAACTATTAGGAAACCTACTTAAAATAGAACTACTATGTGGCATTTAATAGACACGTTTGGAGTTAGTATTTAAATTTGGACAGGGTTTCTACTGATCTTATTTGTGGAGGGAGATGGTTCTACATTACTGGAGCTGTGTACTTACTATCATCTATGTTTTTCCATAAGATTTGTACGTAATCGTCTCAGTCAGGGCGGAACTGTTCGTGATAAAAACCCAGCGCATGTCCTTAAAAAAAGGTTCATTTTCAGTGCCTTATTGTCACAAAACAAGAGAATATAAACCGTTTATCGTCTCTTGTACGAAAGCAGTGCATAGACACGATTCCTTCATTAGTTCGTATGCGCTGTAAATGCCATGGTTCGTCCTTTAAGCCTTTACTTATGGTAAAATGTGAATAAATAATTAAATAAGTAAGAAAGAAACTTAAACCAAAGAACTAAAAGTATAAAGCGTATTTGTTCACTCTCAATCAAAGTTAAGAAGTAAAACATTCTTACATTAGGGCCAGAATTATATTGAGGTTTACTACGCCCTTCTAGAACCTCTCTCTGTCAGTAAATAATCTTACTACTCCATAATAAAACACTTAGAGATATCATTTTTATATCTAGGAAAGAGTAGCGGACCTAAAATTGAACCTTGAGGTACATGTTATGTAATCTATAGATGAGGTGATATCATTAGCATAACATACTTGTTGTCGATTTTCTAAATACGAAGTGAACCAATTGATTGTTGCAGTTTCTACTCCGTAGTATCTAAGTTTTGTAGGTAAAATAACATGGTCAACGGTATCGAAGGCTTTTTTCAAGTCCAGGAAAAGAACTCCATGAACAATGCCTTTATACTGAGGTATGGTTAGTAAGAAAGTTATTCTCATTAACATACCTAAGATATAACTGCTCAAAGTCTTTTAAATACTCGTGCAATTGTTGGCAAAACATAAATTGGTCTGTAATTATTTGCGTAGCTCAGATCACCCCATTTAAAGAGTGGAAAGACCTTTGCTATTTTCCAATCAGATGAAATACACCAGAGGTGATAGATAAATGAAATAAGTCTGTTAAGTTCTTATACATAATAGGAGCAGCTATTTTTAAAATTCTATTTTATAGTTTATCGATACCAGTTGCCTTGTTAACTTTTACCTCTTTCAATAATTTTAGCACACTGGAGGCTTCTACTTCTTTCAAATTAAAGCTAGAATATTTTTTAGTCAAGAATTCTGTAGGAGTAATATTATCTTCATTGACTTGAATCTTAGAAGCTAGATTTGGGTCGATCGCTGCGAAGTGTTTGTTCATGTAATCTGCGATGTTCTCAGGATTTGTGATTGTCACGCCACACTTTTTACACTTTTCGCTTATCATCCGGAGTTGTTGCGCTCGACTTTTTTCCTAAGAGATCATTAAGCACTTTCCACGTCGCCTTTTGATCGCCAGATGCCTCGTTTATGCGTGACTGATAAAATATTTTCTTTTCTTGTTATCTTTTTATTGGTTAAACTTCTTGAAGTTCTATAAGCCGTCCAATGTTCTAGCATACCGGTTTTGGTTGCTTTCCTTCTTAACCAATATCGCTTAAGCACCAATTGTTTGATGTTTGGATTTAACCATGGAGAAGGTTTGTTACTTATTCTTCTGGTGCGGCAAGGAGCATGTTTATCAAGAATGCTGAGAAATACTTTAGTCCACGCGGCTAGCGTGCGGTTGACGTCTTGAAAGTGATCAATATACGGCAAAGGCGCATTAATGAGATCTTTTTTGAATTTTGATTCGTCAAAATACTTAAAATTTCTTGGTTTAACAAACCTTGGTCGACCCCTGGGAATCCCTATTTTCCTGATTGCATAAATAAGATAGTGATCACTAAGTGAAAGTGGATAAGCACCTGTGTAACTTAACCTTTCTTTACTATTGATAATCACTACATCAATTAAGGTTTTGGAAATAGAACTGAGTCTCGTAGGTTCATTTAACACCTGATTCATCTGAAAGCTAATCAATACACCATTAATTGTGAAGTGTGATACTCCAGGGAATTTGATAAAAAATTACAGTTCAAATCGCCAAGTAAATAAATTTCTTTATATTTTGGCGCTACTTTCTCCAAAAATAACTCAAAATACTTAAAACATTGAGAATTTAACTTTGGTGGTCGATACCAGGCAGTGAAAAGTCTAACTCCCTCAAGGATCAACGAACGCTTGTCATTGCACTAATTTATTCGTGTTTTTCTCGTTGCCAAGTTCCCACCAATAACGTAGCTTCATTTCTGCCTTTAAAAGCACACACAACCCACAATTCCTCTATTCGCTCCGACGAAGGGCTAACGCTCGAAACGTCAGCTTTTGTAATCGTTACGGTGGCCAATTTACCATTTCACCTTTGTTGATATATCCAAATTATTTAGTGAAAAGAAAAGGTTTCGAGTTAGGTCTCTGAATTTCCAAGGCGATCAACTCAAGGTTTTGCTCTTCGAAATCATGTAATCTTTCAAATAATAATGAATCACTTTAATAGACACAAACACCTCCACCTTTCTTATTTCTGTCTCTACGAAGTAGTATATAACCATGCAAAGAAAGCATATTATCAGAATCGTTGTCATCAAGTTTAGATTCATTTATGGCTGATATATCAAGAGGCTGATTTATCATAACTACTCTTAATTCATCGATATGTTTAACTAAACTATTTATGTTAAGAGAGCCCATTTTGAAACCTCTCATTTCACTCATTCTTTCGTGGAATGGTTTGAAATCGGAAGAATCCGACCTGTTTGAGTGACTATCAAATGGATGGATGGATGGATGGAACCCTTTATTTTAATACGGCATTTTATCAAATTAAAATATATAGTGATATTAAAATTTGGTTTACATAAAATCCGTACGCAATACAAGTTATATATTTACTATTAAAAAGCTTAATGTTCTAAAACTAGTTTTGCTGGTGCTGATAGTCATAGCCTAGCTTACCCATAAACTCTTTTAGTGAAGTTTCTTCCTTTAAACTTTTTGGCAAATCATTCCAGATTCTTGCTCCGGTAAATGCAAAACTGTTTCTTTAAAAATCTGTGCGACTTTTAGGGAGCGCAAGATTCATTCTGGAAGATCGCAGTCCATAATCATGAAAAGAGAAGCTATGGGCAAACATTTCAGACAGGTACGTACGGGGGGTGAGACCATTCAGTATTTTATGGATGGATGGGTGAGAGATGGAGGGATGTATGGATGGATGGATGGATGGAGAATCACTGAATGGATGGATGAATGTAATCGTCATTTTTGCTAGATTAAAATTTAAAAATGTAAAACGTAAAACAAAAAAACTGATGCACTGACTAAATTTGGAGACTGGCCCGAGATAAATTGAAGGAATCTCATAGGAAAAAGTATTGTCCGGCATAAATACAAACCTAGTCAGAACACAACTGCAAAACAAAACACATGAAGCCGCCCGTTTAAAAAATTTTTGGATAAAAATGGATTCATTATATTAGAGTCATTGGAATTATATTTCTGCTTTCACTGCATTGTCAGTGTACAGATATTGTTTTAGCCACAAAGACGGAAAACTAATACCGTTAATTGAGGAATTCGAAACGTATAGTTTGATTTTTCTTTCATCGTATTAAGAAAAATAAACGTTTGTGGTCAAGATTGAGCAGTTGAAATACAGGGTATTTCCGAAAAAGCTGAGCTCGATATGGCATAACAAGATGCCTTTCGAAGAACTTCATGAAAATCTTTTGTTCACTCATTGTTCTCTTTTTGGAGTCCCTGTTGCGTCGTTGATGTTGATGGTTAAATGTAGCTGCATCAAAACAAATCTTTAGTAGCCAGTATTCCAAACGAACAAAGCAAGGCTATTCAGCTAATTTTTAAAATATCGGGACGTGATTTCTCGATATGGCCACCCCAGTTATATAAAGGGATCCTTCACTCCGTATGCAGATGAGTTAGCTGGGTTGATTCTTCGAAATTTTAAAGTTCCGCGGTAAAACACAAAAGAAGTCACCAATTTATTTAGTTAGGTCGGTCAAGTCGTAGTACTTCCCTATTATCGTTGAAAATTAAAAAAAGGCATTCATTGAGGATTCATCAACTAATGAATCTACCAAAGTGGTTCAGAAAACAAAAACTATTGCACAATTGACATGCTGGTTAAAAAAACAAAATAATATAGGATAACAATATAACATCTGCTCGTCTCTTTCAATAATTCGAAAAACTCGACAACAACGAAAGAAAACAAGGCAAAGAGACGATATAAATGCAATTTTCACAATGTAGCGTGTGTCTTTTGTATAGGAGTTTTTCGACCAAAGAAAGACAAATTTAGGTAAAGAAAAACTAAACTTGGATGCCCTATTCAGGTATACAAGCCATTGTTTTGATAAAATGGTTTAATGAGGATTGTTTTGATTGTAGCCAAAAATGAAGTGACGGAAGCTGCGCGGGTTAATTGAAATGGGCCAAGAAACTGGTGCAGCTATGTTAATCACCAAAGGAAGTAGCATAGATATGATCTTTAGCCCGGGCAACAGTTACACGTACATAGTGTTACGTGCACGAATGACCAACAAATGTCTGCTAACAAAGCATACATAAAAGTAGACTCCCGAGTACGATATATGGCACGCAACAAAAATGTAACAACAAGCAGTTACCCATTTTAACTATTATTTAATTAGTTTTACACTGTTTAATCTACTTAGGTTAGAGATTAAGTTAAGTAGTTCAAAAAGTAGGCTTACAATCCTTTATGCCGTAGAAGTGTTCATCGTCTTGATCAACCTCCAATAGACCCTTCCACGGTTTTTACGGCCATATTGTTTGGGGGTCAAACAAAACCTCGTTACGTAGCAACAAGCAATATATTCTTTTGTAATTATTCGACGCGCGTCCGTACCTTCGCTCAATATCGTAACTTTATAAAGGGAAAATCGCTTATTTTCGTCTCCAAATCTAGTGGGAACATAGATAAGGCGTTACTAAAAGTAAGTGCCGAATTTTTGGCGAAGTACCTTTTTATCACTGCATTTTATGGGCAGATTGATATGTTGTTTGAATGTGACCTCGTGGCCGCCATGGTGCGAGAATGGCATTTTAAAAAGCACTTCTTTCGGTTGAGAAATTAGAGTATGTTTTTTAGCCATCGATATTGTGTAGTTTTAAACTTTAGGATTTATGGTGGGAGTAAGTACTCAAATAAGGTTCTGAAAGCATCTGTATTTTGCATGCCAGTATAGAGTCGAACATCAGCATCTCTGGTTATTTGTGCAGAGGCTGTACACAGTTTTAACCCTGGGGAATCGTCTCCACTTTTCATCAATTCGTCACTTGCAGTGATGGTATCACTATTATTAACCGATGTTGATAATCGCCGCCTTTTGGGTGACTTAGTATTTGAATGCTTAAAAGGAGTAAAAAAAGAGAGTAGGTATTGGATTGCTTACTGAAGGCTTCCCGTCTCGAAAATGATTGGAGCAGACGACAACACTCTCCCTTGACTTTCCTATGGAGAAATATTTTCTTTCCTTCCGAACCTGTCGAGATCATGCTTCAATTAATGATTGCTTGGGCTTGTGGAACGATAACTTCTGTACATGTGAGTGGATGACCCATTTTTTCGGATCTCCACTATCGTCTCCAAAACCTATTAAAACAAGGGTTTCTCTTTGCCGAGTTATTGGTTTTTCAAGAGTATGTTAGCCTGTCTGGACGAAAAGGTTTAAAAAGCACGTAAACACATTTATTTCAATTTTTCCTCTGCACAATTAAGTTACTTAAATACAAAAAGTCATTCGGAAAAGCTGTACTCTGACCTTCTGGCATTATGTCGACCGCGAGGTCACGTCCAAAGAAAAACGATCTCAATGTTCCCATAAAACGCAGAGAAGAAAACGTTTTTCGCCGAGAGGAGAAAAAGTCACTCGTCTTTATTGATGTCTTCTCTTTTTCAGCGATGAATATTAATTTTTGTTCCTGAACAAAGCGAAAATTTAAACGAGGGTGGCGATGCGTGTCTTCTTATCATAAGAGATTCTATGGCTCGTTGCTACGCAACGAGGTTTTGTTTGACCCCCAACCAATATGGCCGATAAAACCGTGGAAGGGTCTATTCCAACTTCCGCCGACTGAAGACCACAGCGCTTGGCTTTCTTGATTCATGACTTTCTTTCCGTGTACGCAAACTCTTCCGAAGGACTCCATAGTAAACTCTGTATTCTCTATCTTCTTCCTCTCTCGACTATCGTCTTTTTCATCTCTTTCTTCTCTCCGGATATCGCAAGGTCAAAAGGTCATAGCCTCGTCATATCATAGCTTCCAAAAAGTTCAGTCAGCAAACCACGAGGGTAAGCCCTCGGGCAAATCTCCTTTGTACTTCTCACAAGCCAGCTTTTATACATTTACTTTAGTTATCTAGAATGTTCTATTACTATTTATAGCGTATTACAAGTTGTACTATGTTTGGAAACTGCTGAGTCACATGAAAGAAGTTTCTGGAATATTACAGATTATAGATAATTCTAGAAAAGTCTGGGGTTGCGTGACAGATTCAGTAAAAATAATGCGGTCCTCGTAACAATAGTGTCTTGAAATGACCCATATTTGCAAAAAAAGGAAGCGTGTTAAGAAAGGCGGACGGTGCCCTATTGAGAAACATTAAATTCAATTAGTACTCTCTCCCATAGCTACGTATGTATGCCATTAGAAGTCACAGGAAGGAGCCAGGTTTACCAGGCTCCTTCAATATTGCAACTCTTGACGTCACTACAGCGAGTGTTGTCGCAGAAGGAGGAGGCTTAACTTGAGCATGGAAAATATCACAATATATTGCATTGTTACCAACAGAGACTATTTGGAAGTGTATCGGAATAGAAACTAAGTCATCACTTCTTTTCTACACTATTTTTGCCGCAATTTTAAATGGCCAAATCTAGCACTCACATATTGGATTATCGACTAAATAGTCCATAGGTGGCCAAGTTTAGCACTTACACGTATTGGACAACCGACTGAATAGTTCATAAGAAGCAGCTTTTCTGCGGGTAGCATCAGTCTACAGGAGAAGTTTTCACTGGCAAGAAAACTTAAGCTGACTAAGTATAAGAATTCATTAACAAGACAAAGAAGCATGGAGTACCTCTGCTTCCTTCTGTTGGTGACAGCAGGCTTGGTTGCATCTGAAAATCCTGATGGTGAGATTGCTCGATAATTCCTTGTAATAATGCCAAAGTAGATCATGGTTCTCGAAGCTCAGGCCCATACTTTTGAATTGTTTTCGCTTTTTGAACTTTTCAGTTAGTCCCTGTTTTTCTGATTATTGATTTCTCTTGCTGGTCACAGTTCTTAAGCAATTAAATTGGTACCGCGAAAAAAAACCCATGGATTCACCGCGTTAAGAAATTCTAAGAGTTCGACCGTTACAGAATAAAACATTTTTTGAAATTTTCCATAATACGAAGTCCACCTGATTTTACAGTTAATAACTAGAAGTTTCAATTCGCCTCACAACGAATTCTTTTTGCGCATTATTATAAGCGAAGCAGTCATTTTCAAATCGCTTGTTTTCTATTGAAACGTACCTATCCCAAAAAGGTTGAATGCAGGCCTCTGTTCCTGTGACTAATTATTAGTAGAGTCAAAGAGAATGGAAGTAAACAAAGCTTCATAATTTTTTTTTCGCGCTACTGATCAAAGGAGTAACGTTTGATTGGTTTCATTGGAGGACTTACTGCATAATTCATTGGTTGATACCACGAGTGATACATGATCTATTGAATGAATTAGTAATCAATAAAAAACTAATTAATCAACTGTATTTAACTTTGAACAATAGAAAACTTGGAAGTGGATGATAAGGATTTGTTCGAGGGAGATATGATTGTCCCTCCCGATGTCTTCTATAAAGCCGAGCACGGAATGGATGTTGATAGCTCTCGCAAAAGAGGTGCGATCAGAAGCAGACTGTGGCCGTCAGGAGTGGTTCCTTATGTCATCTCTAGAAGCCTTGGTAAGGGTGAATAAAATATTTCATCGTTAAAACTCTCTAAACATTGTAATAGTGAATCGTAGTTTTCTGATACACTAAAGACAAATACCGAATCTGCTGTACTACAGTAGCTATGACGTCACATAATTAGCTGAAGAGCGACGTTTTTGTTATTCATTTCCCTTTTAAACTGTATGTTTACTTAGACAGATTTGATCAAGTTCCTGTGAAGTTCGAAGTGAGATGTATGTTACACATAACTAAAAAGGAAAACAAAGTTACAGTCAACAAGCTGGATTTTAGGGTGATGGACTGGTATCCTAGCGGCTTCGTAACAAAAAAAACGGGAACGGCTCCTCGGGGAAAGGAAACTTGGGTCGAGTGCAGACTTATCCTTTCTTTTTTTTAAATAAGAGTTCGGAACTTTTTGGCATTAGTTGAATAGTCGCCGCTGTAATCTGCTTCACCTGTATCACAATTCAAACAAGATCTTCCAAAAAAAACATACCTATTCACTCGAAATGATTTTTGCTGCGTCATATCTACGATTTGAACTCTGGAGGCAAACAGAGGGAAATAAAGCCCGCTTGGTACACGAGATCGAAACTAATTAGTCTGTGCTTTTTTTTTTCAATACAGCTGGAAGTACGTCTCCCATTTATGCAGGAATGAGAGAATGGTCAAGAAAGACATGCATCCGTTTTAAGAGGCGAACAAATGAAAGAGCCTTCAGACCGTTAGCGCAAAATGCTCTAAGACAAATCTTATAAGACCGTTTGTTTGAACGAAGTTGATAGAAATGGCAAGAGAAATTAGAGATTCGAGTTATTTCAACATGTTAACATTTTTTCCCGTGCTCAAAAATTTTTATCTAAATCGACAAAGAAAGAGCCAGAATATCTCGAAGCAATGTTACTGATGGATAAGCAACACGTAGCAATCATATTTTCTTGACTTAATAGGTTATCGTAACTATTTCCCTCCGTATGGAGCTGAGTTAGAGACCTTATACGCAAATCAGACCGGCGACTACAAACAGTAGGTCCTAAATCGAAAAATTAAGTATAAAAAAGGAAATGGACCTTTTTAAAACTTTGTACGTTTCTTTTCGTGCCTTTCATTTTTTTTCATGAAAGCGCTTCACACTATATAAATAATTAATGCATTCTCCTGATGTCAACTTACTTTTCAGTCGAGGGTGTTATTCAAATGTGGGCAGAACTGGAAGATCTCAAATTATTAACCTTGGTCCCAGATGCCGGACTCTAGGAATTGTTGCCCATGAAATCGGTAAATAATTTGGTTTGTTGTGTTTGTATATCATTTTTTATTTATTTTCCTCTCCTTATTAGTTTGGCCGGTTTTTTGTTTCTTTTTCTTCTGCTTTTTTCCTTTCTCGTTTGTTTTCTTTTCTTTCGTATTTGTTCATGTTTTAGAGGTTTTATTTTATATAAACGTTTAGGGAAGATATTTTTAGAGCGGTAGCAAGAGTTAAACAACTTTATCCTAACTTAAGACTAGTTCGACACTTCTTAAAATTTTCTCTGATTTTTCGCAGGCCATGCCATTGGATTCTTTCATGAACAGTCTCGTTCCGATAGAGATAAATTCGTCACAGTGCTGTTGCAAAATGTAATACCAGGTGAGGCAAATTGATTCGCATTTCATTTTTAAAAGCCTAAGCGGCAAAACTCGTCATTCTTGAATTTCTCCACCTAGTCTTGCTACTGTACAATCACTCTCAAGAAGGTGCAAGCGCTATCTTACACTAAAAACCTAAATTTGAGTTTCGTCATAGAGTAATTGCAGTTTGTAAACTGTCGCTAATAACTTGGGGTTTCGCTTACCAAAAGCAATATCCGTTTACTCTAAAGTCACTTTATATTTTACTCTTAATTTCTCAGTGCATAATTTATGTAGTATGGTTTAAGCAAACTATTTTTTAATCCAAAATAGTAAAGTTATTTTAAAGCAGCCGTGAAGTTTTTGTTTTTGCTTTGACTTCACGCTGGACCTCTCCTTGCTTTTGAAAGATTTGATCAGATTGTACAGTGTGTGAAATACAAATGCAGCATACACCGTCAAGTCGCATGCAGTATTTCCGGCCATTTTGTTCTCCAACCCACTAGAACCCAAACCTTTCTTAAGTTATCTTGAATAGGGTTCTCGTTATCAGGATTGTTAGCAATTTCTTCCTAGCGTCCACCTGCCATATTACCAGCTGCCGACCTTTCCGACCAAAAGTATTTGATGTAATTTATTGCAGGGACAGAGAATAATTTTAGGAAGTACCCAAGGTCAGTCATTGATTCTCTTGGAACCTTTTACGATTATAGAAGCTTAATGCATTACGGAAGCAGAGTATTCAGCAAGAACGGCAGACTTCCAACCATAATAACAAAAAACCCGAGGGTATGTTACTATAGCAGCCAAGACAAAGATCTTTGTTTATGTTTCTTTGATTTACAATGAGCCAAAAAGGCTCGTTTTACGAAGGTCCCGTTGCTTTATGAGCCAGAAGCCATAAAAATCAAAATCTATGGAGTGTAGATAAAGAGATCGCATCTCACCTCATACACCAATTCATTCTTTTTTTATTTCCCGATATCTTAAAGGCCCAATTTCAACCGAGATGCCTAGCGCGCTCAGATCATTTTTCATATATGAAAAATACACTATTTTCCTCGAAGTTGCGGAATCGCTTTGACTTCTTCTTCCATGTTACTAATTAGGGCTTTCAAAGTTCCATCTTGAATCATGTGCGAACAACAAACTATCGTAGTATCCATATCAGTAAATAGTTTTTAATTCTTACATGTATGACGGGGAAAAACGTCATTTGAAAAGTTGATGCCGCCGAAGAAGCGGTCTAGAGGAAGGCCGGGTCTGCCCGGCTCGGCAAAGGTTATTCGACTTCGAGAGACTGTGTATGATTTATGGAGGGCAAGGAAAACAACAATGGGTTTCGGTAACACTACAGACAGTGCTTTTGCAGAAATGTTATTGCATTATTCCTACGATGAAACTAGAGACTCCGGGGAGATTTTTTCGAGGTGAGAATAATTATTTGACTGATTTTTACTTGAGATCCTGAGATATGTATGTAAGCGTTCTCATTTGTACAAGTCATTATTCTATAATTGAAATGCGTAAAGTAAATCCGTTTTGGCCAATATTGGTTATTTGTTTATATTTTATTTAGTGTTGAAGCCGAACAATTTCCTTCAACATCAAGTAAGCTTTGTACAAGTTTTATACACAGACTCGATTTCTGATTTTTCAGTCTCAAATATTTAGCTGCAAATTTGTTTACTGTTCTTCACCAAATCTTTGTTTTTCTTTTTAATAGTGTTTGTGAATGACTATCAGAGTTCGCCATTTAACAATAGCGCGATTACAAAACAAAAACAAACGACTGCAAAGGATCTCGGATGAAAATGGGCCTTTAATTGTTTCAATTTCAAAAGTTTCTATATCTCCCTTTAGTATGACTTCATGGCAAACAAAAAAGTTTTTAGGGCCTATTAAGTATAGGGAGCCTCAAGAAACAGGATTTTGGACCCGACTACACAAAGTATTCACTAGCGTAACCAATATGCTCCACCTCCTATAATAATTTTTGATCAGCTGTCGTATTGCACCCCTATCCTTCCCTGAGCAACTTGTTTTCTTCTTAGCACCAACAAGTGTGAAGACTTTTGCAATACATTTGCAGATTTGATGGAGGAATGATGGGGGAAGGAAGGCATTGTGCGACATACATCACTGGCTGCGACGGAGACAGAATCAATCTCCCAGCCCCTGATGAACACGGAATGGGCTATTTAAATAGAGTTACTTACTCACTTACTTATGACGTTTACGTATAATGTTTTCAGTATCAAGGAGTTATTGGCCAGCGGAGGCGCTTAAGTCCAATTGATGCACAGCAAGCCAACCTTTTGTACCGAAATGAATGTAGAAAGAGAGGAGGGGGAGGAGGTATATATATATATATATATATATATATATATATATATATATACAGTCTTGTTTTTGTAATTAAATTTCACTTTTGTTTTGGTTCGTTGTCTTTTTTTTGTGACATTTTCAACTTCTATTCAAAACATGTCCTTTTTTGAAAGTTTAAAAACCCGTAGATAATATTCGCGAGCTACGTTGTCCATCAGAAAGATAACCCGGAATGTCACTCTTTAATTTCCTATGGTTAAAAGCAATGATAGGTAACAGATGCTCGGTGTGTTAAAAAGTAGTTTTACAAGTGTTGTATTTTGTCCTTTCCGGTCGCCGTTGCTCTGTTTTCAATATGTTTTAGTCTGCATTTATAATTATGGTGTTATAAAATGATTATACCAAGATATTATTACGGTCTCAGATCTCGCATCTTATTTGGCGAAATGACAAACTAACAAAAAAGAAATGTCGGAAACGTTTATTTGATATTTTTAGAAGAGTTGTTAACGAGCCACAACAGCTATGAATAACATAAGTCTTTGTCTTCATTTCCTACATAGCGGTTTGTCGAGACCGATGGCGGCCAGTAAGCCAATGCAGGAATTCCAGAGTTAGGAGAAACTGCATGAAACGATGCAACCAATGCCGTTAGCAGAGAATGCGATCACCGCAATGATGCATTTAGTCTTTAACTCTTGTGTATCTCTTTAACTCTTGTGTAGCTTAATAAAAGTCTTTTACGTGGATACTTTTTTCATTGGTTGGTATAATTTTCTTTATTCCAAAGAGGCTCAGAACGGCTTCCTCATTCAGGTACAATTTATTGTTTGTTGGATCAATACGACCAAAATTTTTATAACGTCTCGCCCAGCAATGTTATCATACAACTTCAAAATATTTCTAGTGAGCTGGTGGTTAGTTTTTCTTTCTCACGAGAAGTAAGCATCCATACAATCGCCAAAATTTATTGAAAACACTTTCTTTCATTGTTAGGTTTGTGCATTTGAAGCTACAAAACTTATCTTTTCGTCAAAGAATTTACAAAACCGGGTCTGGCTCATTGTAACTTACTTAACTTGCCAATTTTTATTATAACATAATCAAAGTAAAGCTCGCGCTCTTATTGGTCAATTCACTGTCCTCCACTTGCCTATGGGTGTACGCTGTTGATGCGAGTAAACGCAAAGACTATCTTTCACGCGCTTGCTTTTTCTGATCACGTAAGATTTGTTAAACAAAAAGGAACTCTTTTGCTACAATTTATTGATGTGATGTTATGAAACAAATGGTAAAAATGGTACAAAATTGAGTTATGGATGCACCTTTGGAGGTTTGCAGACATCGCAAAGTTCATATTCAAATATATCAACAGACATCACAAAGTTCACAATCAGATATATCAATAGCCACACCACAAATACTCTGGGAGAGCGTACTTGGGTCAATTTATGTTGGGTATAAGCCGCTGGCCTCTCAGAACGTCTACCCAATTAGAGCCTATTCTGCGGCCAATTATAGACCCCATCTTGGTCACTTTTGGGCCAATATAATTCGTGCCATCCAAAAGGCGACCATTTTTCAATCCCGTATTACCCATAATTTTCCTACCCTGAGTTCTGAAAATGTGCGACCCCATTATCGTACCTCTATTGATATATTCAATCCAGTCGTGAATCCAGTCGTGAAAATGCGACGTCATCCAGTAGCACATCTTCGTCAACCTATTGCTAAGAACTACTCCCCCTCCACAGCCAAAATTCATATATCGTAATATTTCATCAAATCATTCCAAACTCATTTGTTCATTGCATTTTACCGAAATACCACACAACATGCATAACGAAATTTGCCAAAACCTACTTTAATTCAAAGAAATTTCGCCCGTTACTCTTAACTGACAAGAGTTTCTACAAAAAAAACAAGTAGATTTTCAAAACTCTACCACCAGTATAAACATGATATCTGTAACAGTTTTCGTACGTTGTTGTTGTTGTTTTTAACCTCATTCAAATTTCTTTCTACAAAAATCTTCACCACATTACCTTTCTACCAAATCGTTATTTATATACACCAAATTCTGATATTTATATACACCAAATTCTGTTACTCATATACCATTTTGAGTTCGTATTTGGTCGCAAATACTTTCCAACTATTCTCATGGATACCAAGATTTAGAAATATTTTTCTGAATAAAATCTTACATTAAATTTACATTCATTAGATACATTGTATTTTTAAACTTTTAACTCTGAATGTTCTGATGGTTCAGATAACTTCGTAATCAGCTCATATTCCGATTGATCTTACATGGAAATGCATCGTGCCAACTGTTGCAGACCTGAAAAAGGCTCCAAATATCCAAATAAACGTTCAGGATGTGATAGATTTTAGCAAAACAATTGATACATTCGCACTTGTTGAATACGAGATCGATTATAGTCAACTCGCCGCTATGCACTTCGTTTGCTAGTTACCATCTCATATCTAACGCACGCTCAAGGAATAATCGGTAACTATAGACACATGCACAATTATAGTACAAACTCTGTAACTCAATTACTATTATCTTTCGACATAACTACAATGATAATTCCGTATGAAATGAAATGAAATGACTAACCGTCCAAATCGTCCCAACCATTTTCACATTGGACTGTTAGATTATCAATGCCATCATTCCTTCGCCTTTTGACTTCAAAACCGTCCTCAGCCTCTCTCGTCGCATTTTGAAAATGTTCTCAACGACAATAAGATCATACTCCTTTTAATGCCAAAGTTCTTACGTAATAAGTTCACACAATCGCGGCTTTAGAAAGAAAACAGGTCCAGAAGATCAAAAAAATTTGCTAAGGAGAAACTTTATTGTCTTCGACGTGACTAACTCTTAAATTTTTACTGTCAATTATGTTTTGAAAATTTTTTTATTTAACTAATTTGATTAAAAACCTCTCCCTGCGGTATTGTTTCCACTCTTGTAGTTTTACTTCAATAACTTTTCATGCGCAAAAACAGTTTTTATCCAAGAAAACCCATCTCTAGCACAAAATCAGCAACCAATTCATTTAGGCTTCCCTAATATTTACAATCATATTTTCTAAGTGGCATTAAAAATGCCCCTTCTTTTTCTTTTCCTGTACACGTTGGACTCGGTTCGCTCGGGAGTGTGGGCAAAGGTCTGATAATGGAATAGAAAGACCCCTGCTCAGGTAGGTTTTTTCCGTGCTGATTCACAACCACATGAGCGTTGATGTCGAGGTTTTCCTCTTATTCACGCTGGTGATTACGTTCTGTCCTCCTCTTTTAGCCACTAATACCAAACACAATCACAAATCTATCGGATCATTTAAGCCCATAATGGAGACAGATGACTTGAAACTGATGCTGTTTTCCTTGGGTGGTGGCTGCAGAGTGGCCAGTGGATTCTTACATCTCAACTTTGGGTAAATCTGAAAAAAAGAGAAATACAGTAAATGGAACATAGAGGGACTAGTGTAAAAAGACTTTAAGTGGTATTATCCACATCGCCCATAGCAAATGAATTTTATATCTTTTCCAATGAATATATATCTTTCCAAAGATATATGCCAATGGCCAATGAATGCCCGTCGTTTAGGCCTTTGGAGAAGGAAATACACCCTAGTTTGGATGGGGACCAATTATTACACCTAAGATATACATCTTAATGATGCGTACTAACCACTTTGTGAGCAACAACTGCCTTGGTCCAGCAACCCAAACCCAGGTTAATTTTTTAAGGCTTTGAGAGTCTTCGAATGGTACGAGCATCTAATAAACAACCAAAAAACTAATTTTGTTTCCATTATCATTTACCTCTAAACCCATTATGTGCTGAGCGCTTTGTTCTTCGCACGTACTCAGTATTTTTATATATGCGTTATTGACCGAGCGTAAGGTCAAGATGGCTGGATATAGACCTGTTTTTTTTACTCTTTTTGGTTTTTGCGGTTTTATGGACCGAGCTGAGGTCGACGCCCAATAATAACGGGAAGAAAGAATTAGGCTCAAATCCAGCCATCCTGACCGCGCAAGCTTGGTCAATAAAAGATTCATGATATGGTAAAAATATTTCGTTTTAATGAGAATTAAGAATGATTTATTTATTACTAGATGACGTACCAATGGACCCATAGATAAGGAACTTGGGAGGAAAAATCTTTTTGAAACACAATGTTCAAGGATCAGTCCCAGGATCCTGGTACTGAGAGTTATCCACTCATTGATTATGAAAACTTATGATTTTATATCTATCACTTGGAAGGGAAGCGGGGTGGAGGATTTTGGTTGTACCTGGTCTACCCAGAATGCGTGCCAGGATCTTTTTTCAATTAGTTATATGAAGTAGATCACGCATCACTTGTATCAAATTTACCCTTTGCCTTGAAAGAATAGGGCATATTGGCTTTCATCTGTTCTTTCCTTGAAGCGGATACAAGTTTTGGTCGACCATTCTTTCATTTCTGCTTTGATAGCTCCTCTTGCTTTTGCGTTATTAGCTGGATTGAAAATCAAGACGCAACAAGAAAATCAAAGATATGGGGGAATTCTAGCTCTGGATTTGTTGTCTGCAAGTCATGAAAAAAGGTAGAAAGGGAAATTGAGGAAAGAGGCTGGAAATGGCAGAAAATTGACCGACTTGTAACCGACAGAAACCAATGGCGTTTAAATCCGATGCCTTTTGGGCATAGACGCAAATACTAAGCTAATGCGAAAAAAAAAAAAAAAGAAAAGTTTAGAATAGGCTAAATTAACTCGTGCAGCAGATAAAAGAAATTTCTTCTGTTTCTTGTTTGACTAATGAGGGCTTTCCAAAACATTAGAATTACATTGAAACAAACAAACAAAAAGCATTCCAGGAGTGTCCTCGTTCGTAACGATCGAGCATAGAGTTTACGTATACTGGATAGGTATATTGGGCCAATTATACCACATGGCCTGCTGATACTCTCCCTGATGGTAGAGCACAAGACGGCATAAAATGGGTGCGACTAAAATCTTCAAAGATAATTTATTTTTCCCTGAGCCCTCAATAATCTTTTAAACATTACTTTTAAATCAACACCTTTTTCTACTTTTGAAATTGCTGCTTAAGGCTAAATACTTGCCAGGACTTTCGTGTATGGTGTAAACCAGAACACCTCAATGCCAATGTTCGTTTGTCATGGCTCCAGCCCTTGCCATTGGTCCATCAACATCGAATCCAAGCCTAATTGCCATGATTTGTGCTTTGGAGAATAACATGTGTCTTTCAAAACTATCTGGGTCTTCATGGCCTTAATTCGTTCTCTATGAGAAAAAGATGATGAGTCAGAAAATAATAATTTCTTTGCAAATCGAGTGCATTTTCAACTCCGGAAAAATAAAGAAATAAACGAAAACTTTGAATGGTCGCATATCTGCTGGACAAACTCGTTGGACACACTTGTGCCAAAGATATCCCAGACATATTTTAGTAAAATAATCCATGGTCCAAAATCACTCTACACATGAACTTCTCTTGGTTTAGAAAATACCTTGCTTTAAAAACTATCAGATTCTTATAATCAGAAACGCTCTGTCAATATCACCTGTCTCAAGCTCAGTAGCAGTGAATTATTGGAGCATGCTGAGTCAATAATTAAGAGTGCCTTTTCACTATAAGGTGTTGAATATTCACTTAAAAGCCTTTATTAACCCATAAGCTATCTAAGACAATTGGAGTGGATGCTATTTACAAAAAAAGCTCACCATCAGAAGGTTCGCCTGCCAAAGCCATTCCACATAGGACCAGAATGTATAGGAACTTCATCCTTCGTGAGTTTTAGAGTGAGCCTCTAGTCTACCAAGGATTGGAGGTAGAAGTGTCTAACTCCAGCAAAGCGACAACATTATGAGCGATAAGTACGACGGAGAAATCTTCAAAACTTAAGGTGGCTCGTACTAGTTTCCTCGCGCGGGGAACAGATAATTCTTGCGTCATGCGCGAGAGAAACGTGCGAAAGAAGCGCGAGATTAAAAGGCGAAATTTAAAACAAAGATGGCGGCGCGAGGATTTTTTTCTACTTTTGTGATGGGTTCACCTAAGAGTGTGTATTTGATGTGTTGAGCGGCCACTGTGAATGCAGGAGATAGAAACTAAGATAAAGAAGACGATTTTGGGAGAAGTAAAGGTTGCTTTACTTCACATCTAAAAGAAATATTCAACCGATATGAAATCTTGTGACGGCGAAAAAAGAAGAACTCAAGTGAAGGATAATCTACTTGAAGTGGAAGAAGACTGAAACTTAAAGGAAAATAATATGATATTGCCAGAAGTCGTGTGTAGGGTTTTTAAGATGAGCCCGGGAGGCTGTCTTTGACAGCTGTTTTTAATGATTTAAACATCAGTTCGTAGGCGCTCGCGCGAGCACACGCAATTGTCAGCGGTAGCTATAACAGATCATGAGCAAATGTCGATCTTATAGAATCCAGATTTTTAATTGCGTGAGAACGCGCGTGGAAATT
Source organism: Stylophora pistillata (assembly GCF_964205215.1). NCBI lineage: Eukaryota > Metazoa > Cnidaria > Anthozoa > Scleractinia > Pocilloporidae > Stylophora > Stylophora pistillata. The sequence goes on from NC_142527.1 coordinate 5,489,716, forward strand.
GCTAAACTCACGAAAGCTATTGCATGAAAACAAGTCCGGTGACCCCTTCTTTTTATTGTTCCAATATGATAATAACGTCGAAAGGAATCATCAGAAAAAAAAATAGAAAATTCTACGGAAGGAAATGTGCGATGTGTGAAAATTGCCTTTTTTGTAGATTTTCTGAAATTCCGCTCGGTAGAATTTTTTAAAAATCTTTGTCCATTTTCCTTTTTAAGTGCCAAAAGCAATCGCTGAAAGAAATCAGGGGGTCACCGGGTTAGCTTTCGAATTATTTAAGCCACAAGCTAAAAAATGAGTCTGAATAAGCCTATGAAAGCTTTGCCATGGAAACTGCTAGTTACGAAATGACACTTATTTTTGGATAACCAATGATTATATAATTCAACCCCGTAAAAGTGTTCAACTGGCCCTGGTTAGTCTTTCTGTTGTATTCTTTCAAAGTTACAAACCATCAAAAAGATGAAAACCGGTACGAGCCACCTTAATCTACTTTGAATGAATTTTTGGCTAAAAATTTTTAATATATGTAACGAAATTTTAATGCAAAATTTTCACTTATTGGGAGCTCCGCTTTTAAACTTGGCTAAATCTATATATCATTTGCATTGCTTCTGTGACGTATTCGATGTCCAAGTAAGGCAGGTGTTTTCTACCATTTTATACAAATCCCAAACACCATCATTTCCCCTAATTTCAAATAACACATGCAAGGTAGAGAAGTTTCCAACACCTTTATTCATTTTATTCATTCGAACCATTCTACTAAGCTTAGGTGAAAACTAATTTAATTCAGTGGTTGATTTCCAGTCGTTTTCAAATACCCTGCAAGAAAAATCAAAGGCTCTGTGAGCCAACTCGTGAATTGGATAAGCCAATGTAATTTGTGTGGTCGATAGAAATGGGGATTTGATTTCCATACTAGGATATGAATCGTTAGACAGGTAAATGAGCGTTATGAGGAATATGATATGAAACCAAATTAGGCCTCAAAGACAGAAGATATGGCCTTATTAGGACTTAGTGCAAGACAATCACTGTTCTAGATTTTACTGTAAAGGTTTGTGGAATGAAAGTTCAAAAGGGTGCTGTTTTGTTTATCATAAAACTATTGTTCTAATCTTGAATCAATCAATCAATCAATCAATTTATTTAACGTGGTCAGAACGCTTAGCTAAAAGCTAGTTTACAGGTACGCCACGAAATAAAATTGAGCTCAGTATTTACTTGCTATGCAAGCATAGGGATAGGCATGTAAAAGCTTATGCTCTGGATGGAACGTACAGACATAAGGAAAGCATATATGCCTATGATTATCAAAACGTTGACTTCTTTTTATGCGTATACTGTCTAGTTAAGACTTGGTTGGCATAAGCGTAAGTATTAACATAAGTGAAAGGCTTTCAGGCAATCAGCAGGCACTATACTGCTTATACCAACCATGTTGTTTTGCACGAAATTATTTTAATTAAGTTACGTAATATCCCTAGGGACATTTCTCTATAAAAATGAACATGCGTTTCGAAAATCGTAACGGGAACACAAGGTTCAAGAAAGGGAAAGGAATACAGAATTGTAAGTACAATTAGCTCAAGAACATTACGGCACAGTGCCTGAAAAGTAATTAGTGTAATTCGTTTATTTCAGTTTGACTTCACGTGCTCATAAGAAAGGAAATAAAGTCCAAAAATTTCCCGAGCTTTTAAGGTCTGAATACAAGTTCAATACACATGTCCCCATTTAACATAACATCGACTGAGCTCTTGTGCTAATGTTTATGTTGCAGCTGTGCCCATGCACCTGTGCATTAGCTTGTTATGTTTATGCCTATGCTTTCCTTGCAACTGAGTACCGTACTTGAAGCCTGTCTCGCACTAAGATAATTATTAGCACGAGGATGAAAAGAAGTACAAGGATGTTCACAACACTCTAAAGTTTATGTTTTTCGGGATTCTTATTGTAAGTAATTTCAATTCCTTGAAATGTAAGGATCAAGATTTCTGGTTTTATGAATTTTAGACTCTCCAATGAAATTTCCTCAGTTTAAGAATACCACCATTAAAAATACGATTTACATTCCTTGTTTTAAGAATTATGATTTTGAATTCTCATTTTAAGGGTATTTCCACTATTGAATAAATATCTCAAATCCTTTCTTTTAGCAAGTATTCATTCTATGCAGAAAGGTTCTTCTTCCAACTAGCTTTATGATAAATGCTTGCCAAAATTTCAGAAATATCTGTGGAATTGTGCTTGTCAAATTCCCAAGGAAATATAACTATAAATATAATTTGAAAAACTTTTTTACATTGATTTTTCTTTCAACACACTCAATATCTGTGATTCATGAAACAAGACCACAGTTTTGAGTGTTCCTAGTTTACCCTAAATATAAAGCATTAGGAATATCCTTGTTGCATGTAAGTCACAAAAAATGTTTCTTTCAAATGACAATCGAAGTGGTTGTCAAATTAGATCGTAAAGTTATAACTTCCAGAAGAATAAGCATGGAATGTAAACTGCTAACACTTACAATCATGTGATTACTATACAAAAAATTACTGAACCAGAGTAAAGAATCCCAAACTAAATATAAACCGCTAGTTGACAGAATTATAGTCATACACCAGCAAGGATATTCATCCTTGTAAAGGGATTGTTGTTGTCACTGTCGACCTATTATTGTTTTAATCTTCATTATGATTCAAAAGAAAAGTTGCTGTATCAATTTCTTGAAGAACATGTCCTAGGTGTAAAGCCTCTATGACGAACATTTAGGTACAGGCAAACCTGTAACAAGATTTTTGACAAAGAGAAAGACTAATCTTCAGTATGATTCAAAGGAAAGGCTACTATACCTATTCCTTGAGGAATTTGTGTTTGTCATGAAGCCGCTATATATATTGTTTATTTTAGTATTGGTAAATCTGCATGAAGATTTTTATTGAATAGTAAAAATTTCAGCATATTAAGTTAACATGTAGCTGTGTAATTTCTTGAAGAATTGAAGTTAGGTATAAAGCCCTGTCACTTTGCTGTACCTTTGATCTACATCAAATGAAGTGAGGTGTAACTTAAGTGTTGCTTCAAAATAAAACTTGCTGCTGTGCAGGTATCTTAAGTTCAAAATAATGTAAAACATTTTAAAGAGAGCACAATTTGGGTTGATTATGTCAGATTAAAGGTTGTTGTTGAGTTTGGAGTATGGCTTGGCTAACCTGTGTTACATGCACAAAATATTGATAGAAAGAACCACTTCCTGGAGTTAAGATCCTTGTCTCAAGGACATAGGGATGATGTATTATTTAACAATCTTTGAGGAGTAAGACATTAGTGCTCTGTTTTGAGATCTTTCCTTACTCATTTTGGAAAAAAAGTAGGTCTTAAAGTAAGGACACTGCTATCAGTTTTAGGCAGTATTTGTCACTCACTTTCAGCGTTTTGCTTAACTTCCTTTTTTTTGTTTTCTTTTTTTCTTTTTCGGACACAGTAATCATTTTCCTGGCTATATACATTTAAAAATTGGAGTATTCACGCCGTAAATGAAATATACGCTGCAAGAGATAAAAGTGTATTCAGAGATTGGGCAAACTTTAATTAATTCACAAATGAAAAACGTATACTTTCTTACTCTTTCAAGATTATCATTGGCTTCTTTTTCACCCTAACACTATTCTTAGCAATAAAGGTCGCCATTTCGTTTGTTTATCACTCGCCAAAAGCTATCAAATGCATTCAAAAGCCTAAAATAGAAAAAAGTTTACAGAAATCGACCAATCGAGCGAGCGAGCGAGCGCCATTCATCACATCATACCTACAACTCGCTATGTCGCATGTGCGCAATTCACGAGTTAAAAAGTATGTCAACACTGACTGAACGAATTCCCCTTTATTTTTATTGTTTTTCCGTCGTTTGTTTTTCTGTTTTTGAAAAATGAAACTCGACGCCACCGTCCTACTAAAACCATGAAATAATGATTCAACAACAGCTTTTCACGTATGTGCTATAGAAAGACTGTCCCCGAAGCGAAATTTTGTTTGCAGATCTCTATATTCCTTAATTATACTCTTCCCTGCCTAGACTCGCGCTTTCTTTGTTTTTTTTTTTCTTTCTGTTTTTTTTTTTTCTCTAAATTCAGATAACAGCTTTCTTAAAAATCGGTCATAATCTAACAGGACAATGACTACATGACGTACTTCCCTTAACGCAAGCTGATTTGGTCTCTCTTATGGATTTCCTATTAATGTTTGCGTTGATTTTTACAAGTACTATTGCGAGTAATTTTAAGGGAATTTCAGGAACGATTTCAAGAGAAATCTCTCTAAGAATGACCAGCCACTTCTCCATAACTGGACGTTCTCATGTAAAAAGAAAAAGTGTATTAGAGTTTTAAATCAAACTGTCGTTTGACCACATTTTCACAAAACCACTAGACTCGTTACAATAATATGTAAAAAAATCTCAAGATCAACTCTCAATAAAAGTCAATAACGGTCAAAAGCAATGACTGTCACCGTCACGATTACGAAGAATTACCTCATCAAGTATCTTTGGTCCCTTTAGCCTCTGCATCTTCTTGGTTTTCTATACATTCTTTTCATCTGTTCTTTGTCATTACTGCTAACTCTCACGGGAGCGTGAAAAAGCCTTACCTAAAACAAAATACAAAAATATGCTCTGTAACACGATCAGCTGTACTAGTAACGCATATCATAACATAACCAAAGTAAAGCACGTGCTCTGATTGGTCAATTTAGCGTCCCCCATTTGCCCATGGGTGTACGCTGCTGACGTGAGCAAATGCAAAGACTATTTTTCCGCGCGCGCTTGTTTTTTTCTGGTCGCTTAAGATTTGTTAAATAGAAGGGAACTCTTTAGCTACAATGTATCAATGTTATGTTATAAAACAAACGGTAAACACCACAGCGTACACTATTGAGTTATGGATGCACTTGGGAGGTTTGCTAAGCACTCAAGAAGCTAGAGTCGCTCTCGGCTATCGCCTCGAGCGACTCTTACGCTTCTTTCGTGCTTAGCAACCTCCCGCGTGCATCCATAACTCAATAGTGTACGCTGTGGTGTTTACCATTTGTTAAACCTAAGAAGAAAAACTTTCCACTGCGATGCATTGTTTATTTCAACACTTTGAATGCTGCATTTTAATAATGGGTTGCCTTTTTCACATCACTTTAGCTCTGACCTAGCCTCGAGAAGGTCTTTGCAAATAGTTTTATCAGTGTAAGAGAGATCCTGATAGGTGAAATGTTGAAAAGATAAAAATGCAACTCTGGCAACTTACACCCCGTCGTCTAGGCACGATTGTAGGCTTGCCATTCCGGGTAAAGTCTCTCGACCCATAGTGCATCACGCTATGATAATCATAGCGAAAACCAAAAGAGTTGATGAACTTACGACCCAGCTTTATGAAGTTCTTCACAAATTCTGAAATTTAACAAAACGATTAAAAAAAAAACCCCCGCTTGATTAAGAACCCACGACATTTTCTTTTTTTTCTTCTTTAACTGAAAAACAGTAGTTTATAATTGATTAAGCTCACTATCATTTCAAAATGATCTGGTGCTCGCTAGTACGAGTTTAAGGAGAATATCTAGAGCGTCCCAGCGAGGATAACTGTTGGCCGTAAAAGGGAAAAAAATATTTAGTCGTGTGGTGTAAAACTGGTTTATTTTAACCGTTAGTTTCAAAAAGAATTGAGCTGTTAAAAGAAATTTACCGTTGGCGGTAAAAGCCAGAACCACATCGATACTCTATCGTTAGCCGTAACAGCCACCACACCTGATTGAGACTCTCTTTGGTGTATTGGATGAATTTCTAAGATCATTACAATTATTGGTTCGCATCTTCTACTGGTACGAGACCCGCCCTTTGAGGCAGACTCATGATCATCTCAGGAAATTGACAATCATTGGATGAGGTTGGCCTCGGAAACGAGACCGTCTCCCTTAAATTCTACTGAGACCGAAGACTTTAGTTTACGTGGCCTATGTGCGGCGATTAAAATCTTTTGACTGTAATTTTATCCTCACCACGAGATTCAAATGTATTATAGATATTTTCTCGCGAATGAGATCACTACCAAATGGTAAGACCCACGCCTGAGAATTAATACCTGCAACGACAACAGCACTCTTTCTTACTTTTTTCCTTGTTTTGTTTTGTTTTTTGTTTTTTTTTGTTTTTTTCTCATTTGGATTCTGGGATAGGGAGGGGGATGAAATGCCCCCCCAAAAAGCAGAAGATATGACGAAAGCTTTGCCAGGTAGAATAAGCTGCGTGCACACACTGTATAAGCAATCAAAATTTAGAAGGTTACACCAATGTCTACAAACAATTGCATACTTACACTTTTAAGAGTAAACGAGGTAACCGAACAAAGAAAAAGAAACACAAAACGGAAGAATAACTATTTTTTTAAAAACTTTCATGCACTGCTAACTATGTACTTGGCTTAATGTTTTTCCAGAATATCCTGATATATTTATCCCGGTCAGGACGGGAATTTTCATGCCAGAGACCCAAAGCGTGACCTGAGATAAAAAAAAAAACGTAGCTTTTTTTACTTGATAACACTAAAGTATGTTAGTCTGTTAGTCACAGTGTCCGGTCATTAATCTTGACAGGGGGAGAGGCGAAGGGATCTTTTAAAGGGGGAGGAGGGGGGATTTGTCGCTCCTAAAAGATTATGAAGGGAGGACTATAAAATGGAGTGTTTCTTTTATCTCATTCACGCCTGTCTCCTTATCTCCTTCTTCTGGTAGGAGCCTGGCTACACAGGGTGCGCTTTTCTAGAAAGGTATAATCATTCATATTTTATGGCAAGAATGTAGAAAAAATGTCTTTAGGGCTAAGTTATGATAACTGTGACAGGTCTCATAACAACATTGCAAGGTGCAGTGGCTTTACCAAAAGTATTCTGTGAATCAAATGATTACTGCAGACAGAATGAAAGGAAAGTAAGAGTGGGTCGCTTATTTAAAATGACACCTCAGTGATAATAGTCTCCCTCGCAGCCGCTTTTTTTGGATGTCACGCAACTCTCCCCCCAAAAAACGGCTGCTGACAACCGAACTACATTCCTTTCTCCGAATTGGCCAATCACAGCTCGGGTTCCATTTTCAGGAACCTTTTCGCGCCAGACTCACCTTTTAAGACTCGTCCAGTCAGATATCGTTTTCTATCGCGATCCTCATGTGGAAAACAGAAGACAAATGGCGGTGCTTGAAGGAGCTTTCCGCAAAGCGTCGTCAAAGTTCAAAATTTTCGATCTTAAAGCTCACCAGAAGCTTGCAATTAAAAAAGTTTTAGTCGAGAAAGAAGATGTTTTTGTTAAGTTACCTACAGGATTCGGGAAATCGTTAATATATTGAGCACTCCCGCTCGTGTTTGACCATGTTACCGATGAAAGTGGTCATATTATTGTTATCGTTGTTGCGTTGTGCCAACGTGCGGAAACACTCGTTAATTCGGGCCGATTTCCTGTACCGGTGATAAGAAGCCACGAACATAACTAATCCGGTTCGCTCCAGCTGGCAGCGGACTGGCAAATGAAGAAGTACAAGTAGTGTAGGAGACGTTGGCCGACCTAACTTGCAGTTTTCTCGAGGCTTCGCCTGGTTTGTTGACGGTAAGCACGCGCTTTTTTCCTCCTGATCTCCATCTGTAGGTCGAAGCAAGCATTTAGCCCTTGGCCTAGATTGAAAGGCGTCTTGTATTTCCTTTTGATTATTGATGTAATTTACTGTTTCTTATATATTCTGACCTTTATAATTTGTAGTAACCTCTTGAAATAGTGCGAATAAAGAGTTTCAGTCAAGTTTTTAGCTTCTTCTACTTTCTTAGTTGCTCGTTGAAACTTTAACAACCGCTCAAACAATCTAGCGTTCGTGTCGTTGGCGTAGCAGTTGACGTCTATGTTAAGTGTAGATTCTGTAATTTCAGCGAAATTGTGAGAAGTTTTCCCAAAAATATATACTCTATCTTTACCAGGGCACAACGATGAACATGTGAAACATTTCGAGCTCTCTTCGACAAATTTCTTCAGTGTTTCTCCCAACATCCACATTTTCGCGTGAAACCTTACGTCATTCAGATTTTCTGGTATGTGATTGGTCTGTTCAATAGACCGCGACCAAACCGCAAGGACAATGAGAAAGGAATGTAGTTCGGTTGTCTGCAGCCGTTCTTTTAGGGGAGCGTTGCGTGACATCCCAAAAAAAACGGCTGCGAGGGAGACTACAGTGATAGTGAATTGCTGGACTGTTGTGTTTTAAATCGAATTTAAAGCAACCTCACCAACTTCATGAGCTACTCTTCCTTTGTCCCAACATCCACGGGCAAGAATAAGGTCTTGGCGCCTTCCAGATCTCCCCACAGTGGATGCACATCTATTGAAGGAAAATTTAGCTAGTTTGATATTGTTATTTATCTTCTAGCCGGCCAAGGCATCCTAATGCGCTCTCTGATTGACAGAGGGCCGATCGATCTAAACTTATAAAAAAAATCAAACAAAACAAAATCCTTGGCATTACGCAAAGAAAACTCTCTTCGGATTCTTTTGAAACGCACATCTTAAAGGTTTAGAAAAAATCAAAATGTCATCCACCAGCCTACGTTGGTCCGTATAGGGAAAAACTGTACCCTCTGTCTTGCGTACTACCCTCGGTTTTACGGTTAGGCCCTATAGATTGTGCTCGCATAATTTTGGCAAAATTTGGAAAAAGAAGCATGATTTTGCTATGTCATATGCAGCTATAGCATATTTTCATTTTTTTCGAAGGGAACACTAGCAGAGTCATGACTTGCTTGGTCTTTAAGATTGAATATTTCCAATTGCGTTCCATGGTTCAGTCTGATTTGGCTTTTTTAATGTCTAGGGGAAAGGAGGTTGGAAAAATTGTGATTCGTTCGTCGTCAAAAGGACTGTCATGGGAAACCAGAAGTGAAGATTGCGTCGGTCCCAGTTCCCGCTTTCACAGTTGACAAAATGGCCTCCAAGCTAAGAGAAACGAGACGCTAACATCGAACATTTTGACAAAGCTATAGTCGCCGCTGTTGCCGAGACTTCAAATCGACATCATTTGTTACCTGTTTCACCACAATTTTACTCCAAAAAAACTCCACTGCTTATTACAAGTCCAAAAAATACTTCTTCTCAAATCCAAACATGTGCTTTTTCATGTGGGTTACTAGTTTCTCATTTCACACCTCATGTAATATCAAAGTAAATGTCCAATCCATAAAAAGAGAACAAAAGCAAAAGAAACTATGGTTCTGCGGCGGTAACACGCTGCTTTTAGTCAGGAATAAAGTCCAGGGGTTAATTATTTTTTTATCAGAACAAGTATGCAACTCAAAATAAGGAAGGCAGCATCATGATGTTTTACCAACAATAAATACATAATTTAGACTTGTTTTGTGTCTATATTGTTTGAAAAGTGTAATTAGGGAGAAGGTGGTCTAATAATCGAGCACGATTTTGAGCATAATTTTTAAATAGAAAAAAAGAAAAGAAAGAACCAGCAATGCTAGAAGTATGGTATGCCGCTTTTTGAAGCACAATCTAGAAGATTCTACTTACAACCTCGTATTGCATCCTAGAAATATAAATATAGAGGCAAGACCGATACAACGTAGATAAGTAAATTTCAAGATGGAGCACTATATTTCGGCTGGCCAAACCAGCCTTCTTCAGGTGCAGTGGGAATTAACAGAGAATTGGGGTGACGCTTCATAGATAGCTGTATGATGTAACAACGGAAATATGTAAAACTAATTTGATTGACAATGAGAAAACAATAAAAATAGAAATAGTGAGCAAAAATAGAAATGAAGAAAGGTAAATTGGATAAATAACTAGAAACTAATACATTTCTTCGCGAGCGTTAAGGCCATCTGGATAAATAGTGTTGCCTCTTTAAATTAAAAAAGCTTCTCTGGCCTGGTTAGTTTCTAGTTATTTATCCAATTTACCTTACTTCATTTCTATTTTTGCTCACTATTTCTATTTTTATCGTTATCTCATTGTCAATCAAATTAGTTTTACATATTTCCGCTGTTACATCATACAGCTATCTATAAAGCATCACCCCAATTCTCTGTTAATTCCCACTGCACCTGAAGAAGGCTGGTTTGGCCAGCCGAAATATAGTGCTCCGTCCTAAAATTTACTTATCTACGTTGTATCGGTCTTGCCTCTATATTTATATTTCGTATTCGTTATTTTGGGCCGATCAGATCATCGCTGATCCAACTTACAAGAGTACGAGTATTGTCCATCGTTGCCTGCTGAACATTTCACTGCATCCTAGACCTCGGCCACAATGTTTTCCTAGTACGGCTGGTGAATATCACATGATAATTTCCTCTATATATTTTCCCCCGGATGGTAAGCATAGTTAAGAAGTGATGTTAAAGCCAAGAAGCCAAGATGGAAGTTAACATTGATTTATAACGACTTTCGCTGATTATTAATAATAATGCAGTTTAAAAGCCATTTACCGTTTCGGTTTTGTAATGTTAGCGATCTTCTGTTGTATTTCAATTCATTTCACTGAGTTCAACGATATTTTTCAGTTATGCCTGAGTAACACTCAGACTCGCGATACCGTCCCCGCCGGTAAAAATTAATGACTAAAACAAGAATGTAACTCTTTTTAGGAAAGTTAACCTCTATGGTCATCAACGACAAATGCTTGATTTTTCAGTATTGTTACTAAGCAATAAAAAGCAATAATTCCATTGTTCTGAAATGCGGTTTAGCTAGAATATCAATTAAAGACTGATACGCGCGTACGCTTCTTCTCCCCGATCTGCCTCTGATCGTCTGCTTTTGGTTCTTACATAAGAACCTCCCAGTTGGCTTGTTAGCTCGGTTGGTAGAGCGCTGCGCTGGTATCGCAGAGGTCAGTGGTTCGAATCCCGTACAGGCCTGAATTTTTTTCAGGTCTGATTTTCACTATTGCTTAAATAGTGCTTTACTGCGAAGGATCGCGCACATATACGTTTCATAACCGCAGTTCATATATATGTATTTCATATGTTTGTTGTTTGATAAGAACCTTTGATACTAACTCCTTTAATCTTTCCTTATCACCAATACAAGATCGTTTCATTAAAAGACGATAAATAAATAATTTTTTTTATGTGCTCTTGAGAAAAACCTGGATAATCATTTTTAACGTCTGACTTACCAAATTACCTTTTTTTTAACAGACTATCAAGAAAAAGCACTCTTAAATACTTACACACGGCCAGGTACAAAGTTGACATAGGAACGTTCTCCTTTCCTCCTTCCCCTGAATTTAATACATGCCTTCGACTGCCACTCCCACAATCCCAGCTGTATAGCTCTGCGGGCTCTGCGATTTCGGCCTTTTGAAAGGTAAATGAAGATGATGAGGATAATGATACAAATCAGAAAAGAGCGTCACTGAAGGTGGCGACACAATTTTTAGCATTGCAGTAATTTGCACTCACGATTAAAACTCTCTTTTTTCTTTCGATTGGTTTTTACTATGCGTTCTAATGTAGAAAGTCAATTTAAGACTGCTCCCTCGCGAACAGTCCATTATCCTCCCTTGAATCTCAATGCATCAGGAAAAATTGAGTTTCGAAGGAAATAAAATGATCTGTTTCCCTCAGAAACAGTGGTTCAGTTTTTAATGAATAAGGATGAGGAATATCATAACCATAAAAAAGCTAATGATAACCATGATATTGTTATCAATCCTGGACCAGATGCTGCCTACGAATTACTATTACTTGGAAACAGAACCGGAATGAATTTGCATAGGAATTCAACACCTAAAACCTATACAAGAGCTCAACTCTTCAAGATTCGTCGTGTTTACAGAACTGCTCTTCCTTATCGAATTTTCTCTAACCTAAGAAATAGTAGCCTATTTCACTATCGAGGCTCAAGAGCTGGTCAACGGAACCATTTGCTGTCTGGATTGACAAAAGCCATTTCTGTATGCATAACGAATAACAGCAACAGATCAGCGAGATCAACAAGGCTAGCAAGCTATGCAAATTTGACGACGATCAAACGACCTCCACTGTTTCGACAAGTTTCTTCTGTATCCAAATCAGTCGAGTTCTGTCTGTTAAGTGCGTGTTAGGTGAAAAATAAATCATTGGTAATCAAGGATTTTGTTTTGGATGGCAATATCGATGTCTTGGTGATCGCGGAGACTTGGCTGCAGGCGGGCATCTCTGACCAGCTAACTGTGAATGACATTTGCCCGACAGGCTTTGCATTTCATCATCTGCCTCGTAAACATTCCAGGGGAGGAGGTGTAGCCTTGTTGTACAAAAGCCGATTTAAGTTGAAAAAACTGTCTCCGAATATCTCATTTAAATCCTTGGAATTAACAGACTGTACCTTCACTTATACAACTACGTCCCTAAGAAAAGTGATGGTTTACCGACCGTCACCGTCTCAAAAGAACCGATTGTCCGTTACACTCTTTCTGAATGAATTTAGTTCACTCCTGGAAAAGCTCATAATCTCAACTGGACCATTAATGATCACAGGTGATTTTAAGTTCCATCTTGATAATCCCAGTGATCAAGCTGCTGCCCGTTTTCGAGGGATGCTTAATGTTTTTTATCTTAAACAGCATGTGGAGGATTCTACGCACAAGAATGGACACTCTTTAGATCTAGTGATCACAAGGTCAGGAGACCAAGTTGTAAGAAATGTCAGGGTTTCTGACCCTGTTATTTCTGACCATTGTGCGGTTAGGTGGGAAGCTCCTTGCCTAGAAAAACCTGGCCTTGCAAAAACGTCTGTTTGCTTTCGAAAAATTCGTTCTATTGACAGAGATAATTTTGTACATGATATTAAGGATTCATTTCTTATGAATCAAAAAGACTTCCTTGATGTCTCGGTACTATCTGGTTGCTATGAAAACACTCTGCGTTCCTTACTCGACCGATATGCGCCTGTCAAGAAAAGTATTATTACGCTCAGACCTGCTACTCCTTGGTATTTAGATGACATCAAACAGGAGAAAGCAGAAAGGAGAAAGCCAGAACGACGTTGGCGTAGCACAAAGTTAACGTTGACCGGGAATTACACACTGAACAGTGCAAACGAGTGAATCGGCCTATTCATGAGTCCAAGATGAAATTTTATTCTGAAGTAATTAATGAATTCTCTGACAGCCAACGTGTCTTGTTCTCTTGGTTTGGAAAAATGTTAAATACCAGTGCAGTAAAAAATTACCAACTCATGACTGTCCCAGAAATCTCGCGAACATGTTTGCGGATTATTTCGACGGCCGGGTAAGGTCCAGTGTAATGGTGCGAGTTTTCCAACTACTACCGCCGACCCCATGAATGCTGATCAACGATATCATGGACCTGAACTTTGTGGATTCTTTCCAACAACATCAACTGAACTAAGCTCACTTATAAAGTCGTGCTCCCTGGACCCCATCCCTGGATCTCTAATAAAAGGATTGTTTTTCTGTCCTCTAGCCTGTCTTTGTTAGTATGATCAATCTGTGTTTTAAAGATGGCTTAGTACCTGACCTTTTTCTAAGGAGGCGGTTTTAGATCCTGTCATCAAACAAGACTCTTTGGACTATGAAATTTATCAGGACTACAGACCTATCTCAAATCTGCGCTTTATGTCCAAGGCAACTGAGAAAGTAGTAGCTTTGCGCTCCACTGACCATCTAGACGATAATAATCTGCTTGAAACTTTTCAGTCAACATACAAGAAGGGACACAGTACAGAAACAGCTCTTACGCGAATCAATGATGATCTACTTAGGATGATCGATCGATGAGAATGCCTGTGTCATTCTTGTTCTTTTGGACCTTTCAGCGGCTTTTGACACCGTTGACCATCAAATATTTCTCACACGACTTAAGTGTCGCTACGGTGTCAAGGGAAATGCACTGGCCTGGATGCGCTGTTATATTTCAAATCGGTTCCAATATATCAGAGTGGCGAATGATTGTTTATTTAAGCACAAGCTGGCCTGTGGTGTTCCACAAGGTTCTTTGTTAGGACCGACTTTGTGCTCTATGTACACGGCCCCGATTGCAGATGTCATCAAACTTTACGGTATGAGGTATCATTTCTATGCTGATGACTCGAAGATATACACGACATTCAACCCCTCAGATGCTTTACAGTCCAAATCACTAATGGAGGAATGTATTCAAGATGTCTAATTATGGATGGTTGCGAACAAGCTTAAAGTTCAACAGGGATAAGACGGAGCTCCTTGTCCTGACTGCTCGCTATCGTCCTCAACCTCCACTTGATTGGATCAAGATCGGAGCTGACATTATTAAAGCTAGTAAATCTGCCAAGAACATTGGTGTTTGGCTTGATAGTGTGCTTTTTATGGATGAACAAATAAATAACATCTGTAAAACTGCCTTTTTCCACCTTCGTAACATAGCTAAAATTGGAAAGTTCCTTTCACACCGTCAGTGTGAAAACTTATTCATACCTTTATTTCGTCGAAGTTGGATCATTGTAACGTTCTTATATCTGGCCTACAGAAGTCACAAATTAATAGATTACAACATGCACAAAATTCAGCTGCCCGCCTGCTTACAGCCACCAGCAGATATGATCACCTTACGCCTATACTTAGAAGCCTACATTGGCTGCCTGTGTCCACCCGTATTGATTTTAAGATACTTCTCGTTTTTAAAGTGTTAATGGCCTGAGTCCTCTGTATCTTAGTGAACTGTTAAGACCGTACATTCCTCATAGAAACCAAAAATCTTCTAAGAATACTACTCTTAATACTACCTAAATGCAATCTTAAAACATATGGATATAGACATTTAAGTCTAAACTTAAAAACCATTTATTTAGGCAGTTGTAGATTTTGCTTTCATTGATTTTTCACTTTAATTCTTAATTGATGATATTTTTCTATCACTATCACTGTAAAGCGCAACTGGATCTTTGAGAAGCGTTGCGCTATATAAGCTATGTATTATATTGTATTGTATAACAATAACGGTTGTGAATAATAGTGATGATGGTTATGAGTTATTATCAGCACTAACAGTAATATATGAGCAATAATTTTCACAATTAAGCGATGAGAACTGTGATTTTTTAGCGCTTAATGCATCTGCTTTCTTACTAGCGTCTCGAGTAACAATTTGCATGGGTAACTTCCAACTTCAGTACATTTGATATATTAAAACTCACACAGCAACCAAGTGGACAATCAGACATAGTTTGATGCAATTCTGGTTTAAAGATTCAATGGATGTTAGCAGGGAAGTATACCCAACGTTTCGATACTCCTGTCTTGTACCTTCATCAGGGGTCATCTGATCGTTGCCACAAGAGATCCTTTACTATGCCCACTAATTAACCGCCCCTTTTTCCGAAGAGGTGTTAATAAGCGTCAGGTAGATAGTAAGCCGCCATCATCGCGACTCAGGGAAGCTTGGGAGAAGTTGATATGTTATGCTCCCAAACAAAGGCACTGGTAGTAGCAGCGATTAGCGGTGATAATTTTAGAATTATCCCACCCAATTGTATAATAAGTTAGGCATGTGTGCTCCGCCAAAGCTAAATTTTCTTTTTTTGCAAAAGAAGACCGCTCTCTGATGCTCTTTCAAACGCGTACCAAACTGACGTTTGGTCTGTCCAATTGTGTGTCCAATACTGGTGATCACAGCATTGCACGAAACTGAAGAAATAGCATCGGTTCCTCGTTCTTTCGTAATCATTATTCTCAACAATTGTAATTTCCCTGCTCACATTCATTAAATTTTTAAACCTCAGTCGCATCAAGCTAGATCAAAAGCATTTTTGTTTGCTCCAACTACCGCAGTTTGGAAGATGAAACATGGAATCTTCATGTTTTATATGATAATAAAGCAAAATGTTTTCAACGATGACGTCATCAAAACGTCTATCCTCCCATAGATCATAAGTAAGAACCAAATAAAATACGTTTATAAATCACTTGTCTCTTGAAGCAATTTGTTCACGAAACTGTTCGTCACAAATTCATTTTGAACTTACGTAATGCAGGATGAACATACACAACCATAACACCACCAGGCCACCGTCGACCAATATTTGCAGCTCTTCCAAAGCCACCCATCCTGATTGCAGCCGCTTGTCTAGGTTTTAATAGAATGTCTCCTTCGAATAACTTTGGATTTTCTAGCTCTGCAATTTAAGGGATGCAAATAAATCAATTTCTGGATGAAAATAAGAACATTTCTTTCTGCCAGCCGCGTCCAGAATATGAATATTGAGATAAAAAATATATTCTAGTGTCCTATAACTTATGTCAATGTCACTCTCCAGTTACGTTTATCTCAATAATGCCTTAGTTTTATTACGAAGATATTAAATGACTTTTTTTTTTGGTTCAGTGAAAGTTGTCCAAAGGTAATTTTTATGTCTAGAGAAATGATTCAATTGCACACCGACGATGCGAATAAATCATAGAAATGTTCTCAATCGAATATTGCAAAGTCCTATCAAAGGAAAGTGAACTGACATAATGATCTAATGTGTTAATAAAATATTTCAATTCATCAGGAACAAATGATAATACCGAAAAGTGGCCATGCCTTTAGCTCCTAAACTTCAGTTTTTCGCACAAAAATGAACCGAGCTCGTAAGTTCGGAAACCCAAATGCCCCCTCAATCCCTTTAAGAGGTAAGTCTAGGTACACAAGTTACAACCTTTCCAAGGCAAGTTTACAAAACTTTGTATTAAATGCGATCTGATAAAAATTCCTTGCACTTACATCGACGACGAAATCAAAAGCAAAACGTTAAAAAAATGGCAGATCCGATTATGCTTACCTTTGAGACTCTGGACGATTACGACCGCGTAGAGAGCAAGGAGGAGTAACAACTTCATGATGCTTTCTCGTGAAAGCCAACAGCGCCATGAAGAACAGCCAAACATGCCCACATTTATTGCAAATTTTGTGAAATCACCTGCTTAGATCTCCCACTCATTTTTGGAGTATCTTGAAGTCCTTTGTGGGCTAGTATAATAACGAAGGGAAACATATGCTCCAGATGAGAAGCCGCACTGAAGTAGCACGGATTTATGTTACGCGTGGATTTTTTTGATAATGGAGTTGACGTATCTCATAAATTTTCAAGTGTTTGTTGCGTTATTGCTGTGTGTTCATCTGGATAAAAACTTGGAAGCAACTACTTACCCAAACAAACACGAGTATGCACTTGAATCAAATCATTTGAAGAGTAAAAACGATGGGGTGTGCGTCTGCCGAACACAATAGAGTTTTGTCGCCGATGTTTGACTTTTGGCAGTTGTCTCAGAATCATTTTAAAGTCATTTAAAGCTTTTTAAGAATAATAATATGGATTTAACTGCGTGGTTGTGAGAGTGAACGAAAGGCGGCCGGTATTTTCCTTATGCCATGTTCGATTAGTTGGGTGCTGTGGTGGCCCGCTTGAACGACAGAAACAGGATTGCCACGTTTCTCAATAAAACTGACACATTGCCTCCGATTTGTCGGAAAAATCAGAAACTAAATAAACGTAGAGGTCTAAGAAACTGAGAAAAGGGAATTGAATTCTTGGCATGTGATAGATGCAATGACAAATACAACAATAAGCTATGTAAATCTGTAGGTTTGTAATATACACTAGTGCATAAGCCGTTGCCTTTATATAATTGAAACTTTGATATCTAAGAAAAGACAAAGAATTGTCTTAAGTGCATTTCCTTAAATTGATAGACAAATTCGTGTATTAATAAATAAAAAGTGTCAATGCTGTCGATCACCGTCTCAACACTATCGGAAACGCTGGAGAGAAATACTAAAGTGAAAGAAAATTTCCTTGGTCATATGCCTCAGGCGAAACTACACCATTATGTAAAATTTCCATAAGTCGCTCAAAAGAACGTTTCACATCGTTTGCAGGTAGACTAATCGTTCGTGGGTCGCTATACCGAAATTTGATCCTAGATAAAAGGGCTAAGTATGCTCAATTCTATAATATCCTCCATTTTGGAATCGCATGACTCTAACCAATTCCAGACGGAGTTGCACCTTGCAGTCATACGCGATGATGCAGAATTCTATCCGTTGGATAAGACGAACATTTTCGATTTCTTTTTATGGGGGATGTAATCGGGAGATGCATAACGCAAATGAAGTTGCTGGATAAATCCCTATATAGTTATTACTTATCTTATACTCGTCGAAGAGCGTTATCCGCCCTTTTAAACAAATGGGCCCTGAATTGTACGTGTTCTAAAACAAATCGCTTTCATTTTAGAGTTTCTTGAGCTTGACTGGGCTGTTTAGGTTTACAAAGAAGAAAAAAAGGCAGTCACCAAATTTCATTTTTAACCATTTTATTCCATTCAACTTTTACTCTGCATGAGTCCACTGGTTGACAGGTACTCAGTTCCGAGACACTGAAAAAGATAAACGAAATACAAAAATCTATCAAGTCTGTATCACATCGCTAAAATAATATAAACAAAATTAATCAGAAATTTCTTGACTCATTTTCTCACGTGGCTTTTCTTTGCTACCCTTTGCTTCTGAAATTCTGCGTGAAGGATGCATTTAATCTCTCACCCTCAGCGCCCCCAGCGGTTATACATGCGATTTATCTGAACTCCATCTAAATAACTAATACCATTCCATTGGCCAATGCTAACCTGATATTTGAGCACACTGAAAGCCCAAGATAAGCTTAGCTGTCTGTATCCGCACATTTTACATTAACCAGCTTTGAAATGAATTTCATTCCCTTTCAGTTAGGAGCTTTATCTTTTTTGTCAGAAAGCTTTTCATTCTTCCATCGACTTTTAAATAGGTCAAAAGTAAGAGTGTAGCTAACGTACCTCGTCGCGTCTAGGTAGAATAGTCGTAACCAACCCCAAGAGAGTTGATGTAAGATCTCTTTTGGAAACTATGTTGCATTGCTATAAGTTCAATTATTGGTTATAGAGAAAAAAAAAAAACAAGTACGTGAAGAACTCATTCAAATATATTTCCCCTAAACGCACATCGATGTACTTTGAAAACCTTAACTTGTAAGTAACATAACACAACATAACATAACATAATCTTTATTTGTTAAGATAAAATCACATGTCCTAAGTTACAACATAAACTCACAAGGGAAACTATTACATGTCATATAGTAACCGAAGAAGAGGAGCTAAAATCCTCGTGGCAGCCATGTTGGCACCGCTAACCAATAGCAATTTGTGTTTACTGCTTGACAGAAAGACATACGCTTCCTTTTTGTTTTGAGCTTTCCATTTTTTTTTAACTGATCCATACAAATATCTAACAATTATTGGATTCGGTTTTCGCATGATAGCGATAATTGTCAAGGCCAAAGTTTGTGTTACTAAACTAAGGCCTTGATAATTATCTCTATCATGCGAAAACCGAATCCTGTAATTGCTTTATTATTCATGATCCTGAGCTGCACTTGTGTAGACAAGAGCGCATAAAACTATTGTCTTTAGGTATGACGTCACTTATATATATATATATATTGTGGGAGGAAAAAGACAAGTAAACTACAAGTTCATCCCTACAAGCCTGTTTCGTGGTCGCCCATAAATCCCCTGATGAGTGGGCGACCACGAAACAGGCTTGTAGGGATGAACTTGTAGTTTACTTGTCTTTTTCCTCCCACAATATATACTTCGCTCTACTTCTATGTATTGAGCACTGTTCTACGAAAATCAAGTCACACTTTATATATATATATATATATATATATATATATACATATATATATATATATACATATATATATATATATATATATATATATATATAGCATTGTGCCGTTAGCACTGTGCATAGCTCACTAGGCTCTTCTAGTTTGAGCACTCTGGCATGGCTTAGATGATACCACAAGTGTGGGATCGTTCGGGGATCCATATCGGTTCTCCACCCCATCCTAGCATCAGCACTGCACTGATGAGGCCCAGAAGGCCGAAACAGTACTGTCTGCAGTTATTATTATTATAATCAATCATTGTAAGTAATCAACTAGCTTTGTAAATAAAACATTGATTTAAAAAAAATTTAAAAAAAAAAAAAAAAGTACTGTCTGCAGTTATATATATATATATACACCTTTTTATGCAGTTATATATATATATAATATTTATAATATATATATATATATATATATATATAATATATACGGCCTGCTCCCAGTTGGCTTGTTAGCTCAATTGGTAGAGCGCTGCACTAGTATCGCAGAGGTCAGTGGTTCGAATCCCGTACAGGCCTGATTTTTTTCAGGTCTGATTTTCGCTATTGCTTAAATAGCGCTATCTACTGCGAGGATCGTGCATCATATGTATATATAATATTGTAGTACACGAGGACGGACAACTTCGAGCTAAGAAAGACATATACTCAAATAAAGTCTAAGAAAGTTAAATAAAAACGTTTCGGTCCGAGACCTTCATCAGTTGTAATACAATGACTTACAAATTCCTTAAATAGATTTATATAGGGCGTGATGACACATATAAACAAACACAGTAATTACTACGCGAAAAATTATCACAATAAAAAGCAATGGAAAAATTGTCGAATCCACTAAAAATGTTAAGGAACCAGCGTTGACTTGAAAGGTGAGAATTGTACTAGAATTCCCAATCAACGCTGAGACTGGGACCTCTGATGCCCGCCCAATTCGAAATTCTTGGCGCTTTCTTAGGCTTTCTTAGCTCGAAGTTGTCCGTCCTCGTGTACTACAATATTTTTCCTATATATATATACAGAATAAAAAGGTACACCAATCGATGAGTTCCCAGTAGAAGGATCCAAGGAGGATACAGTGCTTCAAGGTAAATTTTAAGTAAGTGTAAAACGATGAAACATGAAGCAAACTTCACTGTTCCAGCTTTAATGAGGCGACGTTTCGGCCTTCGGCCTTCTTCAGGTGGAACGTATTTACATAAATACTAAAAACTAAAAGTCCTAGTAGGTTTACAGAATAACCTGAATTTATACTAAACGTAAGAAATATAAATAATATTACGTAATGCACTACATACCTAAATAATAAGATATAATGATGAGTAAAAGGCAAGAATGTGCTAAGGGCGAAATAACCACGATTGGTTGCGAAGAATTCAATTGTATCGTGTAAATGAAGCCCTAATTACGTATTATAGCGGACGCGATTTTTGGATCTGAATTCGCATCTTTTGTTAAGTCCATGGGGACTAAGTGTACAAAGTTGTGCGGTCCAGTAGGCCTCTCTCGTAAGTAATAATCTATCAATATAATCTGCGTCCCCTTGGCTGGTAATTTTCTTAATAACAATAAAATTAATTTCGTAAATCTCGTGCTTGATACAATTGAAATGGACTGCAAGCTCGCACGTATTTTTGTTTCTTCGCATAGCCGACTTGTGATTGCGAAAACGTACCTTGAATTCAGTGAAAGTAGAACCTTGTTACACGAGGCCAAGTAAACAACATTTCTGGAAGAGCAAGACAAGTTTTGGCAAATCTTATAAGTTCGGCCTGTGGAAAAACTTATTAAATTTGGAGTCTTGAATTAAAAAATTGCTGCAAAGGTCGCATCTAGAGGAGCATTTAAAACACCCTCCCGTTTCCTTCTCTGCCTGACTAAATTTCCTATCCACACAAAATCTAGAAGGCGCCAAAATGTCTTTGAGGTTTTTTGGAATGGCGATATGCTGGAAAAATCGATTTTGATGGAAAAATTTCCGATAACTCGGTTGACGATCTTAAGAGATGAGCACGTTTTGGATAACCCTCCGTTATTTCCGTTAGTCCTCGACTACAATCCTATCCTCCCCGATATTCAGAGGGTTATCCAAAAACATGAACGCCAACTTTCGACGAAGGGCTAACGCTGGAAACGTCAGCTTTTATAATCGTAACGGTGGCCAATTTACCATTTCAACTTTGTTGATATATTCAAATTATTTCGTTACCCCCACCGACGCAGCCCCAAACAGTTTCTTTGGAAACTACCAGCCTTTATTCATATTGTAAATTTCAACTGAGTTCAGACTATAGAGAAAAACCCTGAACCTACTCCAATGTTCATTGACCCTAGCAAAACAATAATGGTAACATATAGCCAAGCTCATGAGTTGGTATTTGGACAAAATTCAGGACAACGATGTGTTGGAATGGGTTTATGCTCTTTGATTTGCAATAACAAACAAGGAACAATTCTGCTAATGTTCTCGTGTTAATGATGGATATTGGAAATCAGTTGTATTCAAGTTTGTCTCAGTTAACCAGACAATCATTTTTAATGCAGGCAGAATTACCCACACTTTTAAATGCGTTCAAGACTGAAGAGCCTTTCAATCACTTATATCCGAAAATTTCAACAATTTTGTCTTGACAAGTAGGATGTACTGCAGTTGCTTTCTATTGTAAAGGTAATGTGGACTTGAAACTATTCCATTCTCGTGCAAGGGATATTTATTGTAGAGGCCATCCTCAAGGTACATGTGTGCTGCTTGAAGCATCATCACTGAATAGCTAAGTACATTATTTTCAGAGCATACATAACAATAATATATTTGAGTTGAAAGAGGTTAAAATTAATAAAAGTTTAAAATAGTACCGTTTTTCAAAGTCATGCCTGTGAAACCAGTAAGTTCAATGTGAGTTGTGTTGTGGCTGTCTATTCACTCTGCTACTCTGGAATAAAGTCATGTAGTTATTGGAATTCAAACACCTTATCTAATGTTATTCAGTATGGCAAAAGATTATATGAAGGTTCATCTTTAAACGATTATTTACCATCAGATGATTTGCCAAAAACTGTTGATATTTCTGGAACTGAAGTAAGTTTAGATCTTAAAAGTGATTACAGTGAAGGAATATTTTCTGATTCAGTTGACGGCAAATCAATTCTCGAAAATCTTGTAAGAAATAATAGTGAATTCACAGGGTTTTTGATGTGGTTTTCAGTTTTTTGTATGACATATATTTTTAAACCCACAAAAAGGTCAAAATATCTGTATTTCCTTTTGGTATTAAATGAAAGTCAAATGCCTCTAATTGAATATACTAAAACTGTAAATAGCACTGCTTCTCTTGTTGCAGCCATCAACAATATTCAATATTCAGAGATTTTTCTATTAAAAACAATACGAACTACTGAACAATAATATTGCTTCAATCTACTGATTTCTGAGAACTCCCACTAGGTGATCATTTGGCAACAAACTATGATTCGGTACCAATAATAGATGAAAAATTCCCTTCTCCTTCCAGTTAAAGGAAAATAAATTACCTACTCACGGTTTGTAAAAGCCTTGAAAGTCTTTGAAGATGCCGGATTTTAAAAATAAAAAATTCAAGGCCTTAAAAGTACTTGAATTTTAGGATTAGGGCTTGAGTTCTGCAGTGCTTTTTCTTAAGCAAGTTTCAAGTTGAAAATTACAGTACTTTCATGGAAAAGCTGAGAAATAATATTAAATAATTTTAAAATTGCTTATGCAAACCTTTCCAAAAGTGATCCTTCAATTTTCTAAAACTTTGTCTTCAAAGTCATAGAAAAGTCCTTGAATTTCAACCTTTGGAATCTTTAGGAACCTACTGCTATATGGTAATATATTATTTTGATTGTTATCTACTACCATAACAACATTTATTACACTCCAGCAGACAAAAAGAAACACAAGTAGATTTATTCATGACCGGCAAAGACAAAATTGCGTGAAAGTAACAATGGCAGTATGGCAGTCCCCTAAGGATAACTCCAGATGTGCGATATTGAAAGCCCGAGTTCACGCAGCTAAGCGTCTAGTCTTTTCAGTCGTTTCCCTTCAGTTCGAACCACACAACTACAACCTCTATTTTGTCATCCCGTTTTCCCGTAATATTTAATTCGCGGCTTCTTCCAATAAACATTCTGATTGATTAAACTTGATTTCTGTGGAATTATTCAACCGATAACCGTGTGTTCGATTTAACAAGCTAATGGGGTCAAATTACCCAACGGATTGGTATTAGTTATTTAGATGGAGTTCAGATGAATCGCATGTATAACTGCTGGGGTTGCTGAAGGTGAGAGATTAAATACATCCTCCATGGAAAATTTCAGAAGCAAAGAGTACCAAAGAAAAGCTACGAGAAAAAAAGAGTCAAGAAATCTCCGATTAATTGTGTTTATATTACTTTAGCGATGTGATAGACTTGATAGATTTTTACTTTCCGTTTACCTTTTCAGGGTCTCGGAACTGAGTACCTGTCAACCAGTGGACTCATGCAGAGTATAGAATTGAATGAAATAAAATAGTTAGCTAGAAACGAAATTTGGTGACTGGCTTTTTTTCTTCTCAAGAAACTCTAAAATCAAAGCAGTTTGTTTTAGAACACGTATAATTTAGGGCCCAGTTGTTTAAAAGGGCGGATAACGCTCTTCGACGAGTATAAAGTAAGTAATAACTATATAGGGATTTATCCAGCAACTTCATTTACGTTATGCATTTTCCCGCTTACATCCCCCACGAAAATAAAATGGAGAATTTCTTCATCTTATCCAACAGATAGAATTCTGGATTACCGCGTATGACTGCAAAGGGGAATTCTGGAATTGGGTAGAGTCAAGCAACTCCAAAATGGAGGATATTATAGAATTGAGCTCACTTAGCCCTTTTATCAAGGATCAAATTTCAGTATAGCGACCAGTGAAGGATTAGTCTACCTGTAACTTATGGAAATTTTACATTATGATGTAGTTTTGCCTGAGGCATGTGACCGAGGAAATTTTCTTTCACTTTAGTATTTCTCTCCAGCGTTTCCGAGAGTGTTCTATTTATTTAATGTACTAGTCGCTTTTTTCTGTGTACTGGGTTTGTAAATAATCTAATAGAAAAGTTCTCTAACATGCGACGTGCTTCTACGAAAAGTGAGAAAAATTGACAAATGAGATAGTATCCAATAGCGAGCTCGCGGGAGAAATCTAGGCGCAAACTGTTATTAAGACATCCGCCAAACTCTATGCCATCTGCCGCTTTTCTTCCCATGACATTTTTAATTGAATTATTCATAGGATGGACTTTTAACCAAGAGGGCGCGGCGAAGAATGTTGCTATCTGATTGGTTCTTGAAGAGGTGGAGAGTTTCGAGTAACATTGAGACGGGGATCGACAGCATTGACACTTTTTAATTTTGAATACACGAGTTTGTTTATCGATTGAAGGAGGTGCACTTAGGACAATTCTTTGTCCCTTTTTTAGACATCAACGTTTCAATTACATAAAGACATCTGCGTATGTACTAGTGCGTATTACAAACCTACAGATTTATATAATTTATTATTGTATTTCTCATTGCATCCATCACATGCCAAGAATTCCATTCCTTTTTCTCAGTTTCTTAGACTTCGTCGTTTATGTAGTGATGACTCTGATTTATTCGACAAATCCTAGGCAATGTGCCAGCTTTATCGAGAAACGAAGCTATCCTGTTTCTGTCGTTCAATCGGGCCACCACAAAGCCCAACTAATGGATCGACGCCAGCACTACGAAAATCACATAAGGAAACTACCCACCGCCTTCCATTCACTCTCACAACCACGCATTTAAATCCACGTGATTATTCTTAACAACTTTAAATGAATTCAAAATGATTCAGAGACAACTGCCAAAAGTCAGACATCAGCGAGAAAACTCTATTGTGTTCGGCAGACGCACACTCCTCCGTTTTTTTTTTTTTTTCAGATGATTTGATTCAAGTGCATACTCGTGTTTGCGTGGGTAAGTAGTTGCTTCGACCCAAGTTTTGATCCAGGTGAACACACGGCAATAACGCAACAAACACTTGAAAAGTTTTTAGATACGTCAACTCCATTAGCGAAAAAAAATCCACGCTACTTCAGTGAGGCCTGTCATCTGGAGCATATGTGTCCCTCCGCTATCATACTAGTCCACAAAGTACTTTAAGGTACTTCAAAAAAGAGTGGAAGATCTAAGCACGTGATTTCACAAAATTTGTAATAAATGTGCGCACGTTTGGCTGTTCTTCATAGCCCATATCGGGTTTCACGAAGAAGCATCATGAAGTGGTTATTCCTTCTTGTTCTGTGCGCGGTCGCAATCGTCCAAGGTCTCAAAGGTGAGCGTAATCGGATCTAGCATTTTTCTTAACATTGTGCTTTTGATTTCGTCGTCAATGCCAGTGCAAGGAATCTTTATCAGTTCGCATTTAATACAAAGTTTTGTAAACTTACCTTGGAAAGGTTGTAATTTGGGTACCCGGAATTACCTTTTAAAGGGATTAAATGGGCATTTGGGTCTATCTTCCGAACTTACGAACTCAGTTCATTTTTGTACGAACAAGCGAGGTTTAGGAGCTAAAGGCATCGCCATTTTTCGGTATTATCATTCGTTCCTGATGAACTGAAATCTTTTATTAACACATTGGATCATTATGTCAGCTTACTTTCCTTTAATAGAACTTTGCAATATTCGATTGAGCAAATTTCTATGACTTTTTCGCATTGTCATTGTGCAATTCAAACAATTCTCTAGTCATGAAACCGTCTACTGAACCAAAGAAAAAAGTCATTTAAAATCTTCGCAATAAAAACTAAGGCATTACTGAGATAAACGTGATTGGAGAGTGACACTCCCAGAAGTCACAGGACATTACGTAATATTTTTATATTAATATTCACATTCTGAACGCGGCTGTTAGAAAGAAATGTTATTATTATTTTCTTTATTTTCTTTGGCTCCCTAAAATTGCAGAGCTAGAAAATCCAAAGTTATTCGAAGGAGACGTGGTCTTAGAACGTAGACAAGCGGCTGCAATTAGGATGGGTGGCTTTGGAAGAGCTGCAAATATCGGTCGACGGTGGCCTGGTGGTGTTATGGTTATGTCTGTTCATCCCTCATTACGTAAGTTCAAAATGAATTTGTTACGAACAGTTCCGTGAACAAATTGCTTTAAAAGACAAGTGATTATAAACGCATTTTATTTGGTTCTTACTTATGATCTATGGGAGGATAGACGTTTTGATGACGTTATCGTTGAAAACATTTTGCTTTATTATCAAATAAAACATGAAGATTCCATGATTCATCTGCCGAACTGCGATAGTTAATTTAATTTAATTCAGTTTAGTCCATTTTCACTGCATTAAGTTTTGCAGTGGGGAAGGACTAGAAAGGAACATAGGAACCATTCGTGCTAGTCCACCCTCCCACCCATCCCACCCCAGGGGAGGACATCCATCACACGGTAATTTCGTGTGTGGGAAATTAACGTCTCCTACCCCAACCCTGCGGGAGACGGGACATCCATTTATTCGTCCCTATCCGAGAAGACTAGAATATCTAACCATTTCTTGATGTTATAGAAAGGTAGCAAATTCTTCTCAATTATTTTAAGACCCTGAGTGTTGGTCCGGCCGGGGCTCGAACCCTCGACCCTCGACCCTCGACCCTTGACCCTCGATCCTCGACCCTCGACCCTCGACCTCCCGCACAACAGTCCAGCGCTTTATCCATTGAGCTAACCGGGAGGCGGTTAGCTCAAAGTTGGAGCTAGGAAATATGCTAAAGATGTAGTTTGATGCTACTCAGGTATAAAAAATTAATGAATGTGACCGGGGAAATTACAATTGTTGGGAATACCGATTACGAAAGAACAAGGAACCGACACTATATCGATCTTCTATTACGTGCAATGATCGTGTGATCACGATTATATCTGACAGACCAAACGTAAGTTTGGCACGCGTTTATTTTGCGAAAAAGGAAAAGTTAGCTTTAGCAGAGCACATATGCCTAATTTATCATACAATTGGGTGGGATAATTCTAAAATTATCACCGCTAATCGCCGCTACCACCAGTGCCTTTGTTTTGAAGCTTGGCAAATCAACTAGGTCTGATTGTCCACTTGGTTGCTGTGTGAGCTTTAATATATCAAATATACACGCTATGCAAAACGAGCATTCTTCTGTAGGGATTGGTAACGAGTTTGAACCAAAACGAGGTCGGTCAGCCTTGCACAAGTGTAACTATACCGAAGTTTTAGAGAGATGTGAGTTATTGGTAACTGTTTTAGACTGAAATATGAGCAATTCTACGCTTCCCAGTGCCAAATATTCACTTGACCAAACTTCAAAAACATGTAGTTTATGTAGGTTGTAAACAATCTACTGACAGTGGCCCGAGAAACTCCAAATAAGTGGGCTATGTGGTGCTCAGCAAATCCTCTTCTTAGCCTACACATTACAAGGAAAAATTCATCAATTACTGTCAATCTCCTTGGTCTGCCACATTTTCTCTTTGGGGTTTCGTCATCCTGATCTTTAATGTTGTCCTCATTAACCTGACTTTGATAAAAATCTGCTTCCACATCATTCTTTTCCAAAGTGTGATATCTCACATTTTCTTCTTCATCTCTTGTATTAATTCATATACTTGAATATTGCTAAAAATGTACGATAATTAGGAAAACCAGTATAAAACGCAATATTTTCATCAGATTTTAAGTTATCTAGGGTGAATATCTCTTGCTCTGTGTGATGGAGTTTGTCCTGGAGAAGCGTACACTCTTTTTGTAATTCATCTTTCCCTATTTCATTATCAACTGAACAAAGTCTGAAGTGATTCTTGTCGTTCTGAGTCGAGCTCAGCCATTAGTAACTTGTTTGCTTTGGCTAATCGTTCTAACTTCAGTCGAAGATCCTGAAATTGAGATTCAAGTGCATATATATATTTTTTTTAAGTTTAGCATTCTCTGCTTGTGCTTCTATAAGTTATTCTTCTGTTGTTACTGTTTGGCGTTTCGTAGGCGATTTTCTTTTCTTTGGCGATGCCATATGCCACGAGAATTTTGATGGGATGCTACCAGGCTTCAGTGTTATAATACCATTCAATGATTTTTTTATGTCATTTTTCTTGAAATGACGAGAGCACACTTTAGTCCGACGAGTTAGTTCAAAATTTTTTCCGGGATCTCTTCGAATCGCATGGATCCATTTCTTTCGCAAAACTGCATTCTTCGGGAAGTTAAAGAATGAAACTTTTTCCCCATCTGAATTGCGATGGCCCTTAAAGGTAAAATTAGGAACACAGCAGTGTGTAGGCATTTACAAATGCAAAAAAAAAAAAAGGATTTCGAGAAAATCCTTTCTAAAAAAGCGTACAACGAAATGGGGATGGCTGACCGACCTCGTTTTGGAACAAAACTCGTTACCAATCCCTACAGAAGAATGCTCGTTTTGCATAGCGTGTATACCAAAGTTTGAGGTTACCCACGCAAATTGTTACTCGAGACCCTGGTAAGTAAGCGTATGCATTAAGCTCTAAAAAATCACAGTTCTTATCGCTTAATTGTGAAAACTATTGCACATATTTTACTGTTACTCCTGATAATAACCCATAACCATTATCATTATTATTTACCACTGTTATTGTTATAGTCATGGTTATCATTAGCTTTTTTAAGGCTGTGATATTCCTCATCGCTATTCATTAAAACTGAACTACTGGTCCTGAGGGAAACAGATCATTTTATTTCCTTCAAAACTCAATGATTCCCGATGCATTGAGATTCAAGGGAAGGAAATGGACTGTTCTCGGAGGGGCCAGTCTTAAACTGACTTTCTATATGGCATAAGGATGACCCTACATTAAGGACGCATTGTGAAAACCAATCAGGAAAAAAAAGAGAATATTACTCGAGAGTGCAAATTACGGCAATGCTAAAATTGTGTCGCCATCTTCAGTCACGCCCTTTTTTTGAGCAACAAGTTCAACATTTGATGATTTGTATCATTATCCTCATAATTTTCATTTACTTTTCAAAGGCCGGAATCGTAGAGCCTGGAGGGCTATACGGCGGGGAATGTGGGAGTGGAGGAAGAAGTCATGTATTAGATTCAGGGGAAGGAGGAGAGGTGAACGTGCCTATGTCTACTTTGTACCTGGTAGAGGGTGAGTCTTTAAGAGTGCTTTTTATTGATAGTCTGTTAAAAAAGAGGTAATTTGGTAAGTCACCCGTTAAAAATGATTATCTAGGTTTCTGTCAAGAGCACATCAAAAAAGAAATCTTATTTATTTATCGTCTTTTAATGAAACGATCTTGTATTGGCGATAAGTAAAGATTAAAGGAGTTAGTATCAAAGGTTCTTATGTAAGAAACAAAGCAGAAAATCAGAGGCAGATCGGGGAGAAGAAGCGTATCAGTGTTTAATTAATATTCGAATATTAATTGCCTTTTATTGCTTAGTAACAATACTGAAAAATCAAAAATTAGTCGTTGATGACCATAGGGGTTAACTTTCCTAAAAAGAGTTACATTCTCGTTTTAGTCAGTAATTTTCACCGGCGGGGAAGGTATCGCGAGTCTGAGTCTTACTCAGGCATAACTGAAAAATATCGTTGAACTCAGTAAAATGAATTGAAATGCAACAGGAGATCGCTAACATTACAAAACTGAAACGGTAAAGGGATTTTAAACTGTATCATTATTAAAATCAGCGAAAGTCGTTACAAATCAATATTAACTTCCATCTTGGCTTCTTGGCTTTAACATCACCTCTTAACTATGCTTACCACCCGGGGGAAAATATATTGAGGAGATAATTATATGATATTCACCAGCCGTACTTGGAAAAAAATGTGGCCGAGGTATAGGATGCAGTACGAGGCTGTCAGTGAAGTAGGATCTTCTAGATTGTGCCTCGAAAAGTAGCATATCATGTTTCTAGCCTTGCTGGTTTTTTCCTTTCCTTTTTCTTTCTTTATTTAAAAATTATGCTCAAAATCGTGCTCGATTATTTGACCACCTTCTCCCTAAGTACATTTTTCAAACAATATAGACACATCACAAGTCTATATTATGTATTTATTGTTGGTAAAACATTATGATGCCGCCTTCCTTATTTGAGTTGCATACTTGCTCTGATAAAAAAAAAAAATTAACCCCTGGACACTATTCCTGACTAAGAGCAGCGACTATAGCTTTGTCAAAATGTTCGATGTTACCGTCTCGTTTCTCTTAGCTTGGAGGCCATTTTGTCAACTGTGAAAGCGGGAATTGGGACCGACGCAATCTTCACTTCTGGTTTCCCATGAAAGTCCTTCTGACGACGAACGACTCATAATTTTTCTAACCTCCTTCCCCCTAGACATTAAAAAAGCCAAATCAGACTGAACCATGGCACGGAGTTGGAAATATTCAATCTTAAAGACCAAGCAAGTCATGACGCTGGTAGTGTTCCCTTCGAAAAAAATGAAAATATGCTATAGCTGCATATGACAAAAGCAAAAATCATGCTCGTTTTTACAAATTTGCCAAAATTATGCGAGAACAATCTATAGGGCCTAACCGTAAGCCGAGGGTGGAACGCAAGATAAAGGGTACAGTTTTTCCCTATACGGACCGACGTAGGCTGGTGGATAACATTTTGATTTTCTCTTAACCTTTAAGATGTGCGTATCAAAAGAATCCGAATGATTTAATTAATTACGGTAAGATCCTCCATGAACTGAATAATCTTTTATCGAGTAGATGGTAGAGAAAAACAGACTGAGATAATTCTAATTAAAAAGAGACGCTCCTCCAAGAGAGCTTTCTTTGCGTATGCTAAGGATTTTGTTTTTGATTTTTTTATAAGTTTGTAACGATCGGCCTTCTGATACAATGAATATATGAAGTTCATATATCTTACATTGAATATGTGAAGTTCATATATTCGGCCTTCTCTCAATCAGAGAGCGCATTAGGATGCCTTGGCCGGCTAGAAGATAAATAGCAATACTAGCTCAATTTTCCTTCAATAGATGTTCATCGTTTGTGGGGAGAACTGGAAGGCGCCAAGCCCTTACTCTTGCTCGTGGATGTTGGACCAGAGGAATAGTAGCTCATGAAATTGGTGACGTAGCTTTAAATTCGATTTAAAACACAACAGTCCAGCAATTCATTTTCGTTGAGGTGTCATTTTGAATAAGCGACCCACTCTGACTTTCCTTTCATTCTGTCTGCAGTAATCATTTGATTCACAGAATATTTTTGGTAAAGCCACTGCACCTTGCAATGTTGTTATGAGACCTGTCACAGTTATCATAACTTAGCCCTAAAGACATTTTTTCTACATTCTCGCCATAAAATATGAATGATTATACCTTTCTAGAAAAGCGCACCCTGTGTAGCCAGTCTCCTACCAGAAGAAGGAGATAAGGAGATAGGGTGTCATATTAATGTTACTCACAGACGTACTCAGTATAAAGCAACAATGGTTTAATTGCTTCTAGTCTTGAATGTACATATTACGGAAAATTCTCTATGACCACGAGGTCCCTGTGTAAGAATGTAAAATCACTGTCCTACTGCTCATGCGTAGTGTGCTAAATTTAGTACAGAAAACTGACATCATGACACAGGGGTGAGTTAGATAAAAGAAACACTACATTTTATAAAGTCCTCCCTTCACAATCTTTTAGTAGCAAAAAATCCACCCTCTTCCTCCTTTAAAACATCCTTTCACCCTTCTCCCACGTCACGATTAATAATAGGGACCTTAAGAAACCACGACGGCGACGGCAACGAGGACGTGGAAAAACAAGAGATCTAATTGGCAGAACAATAGCCCAGCACGTGCGTTTCGAAACTTTGTACATTTCTTAGCCGTCCTATGCAAAACAGCAACGCGAAATCGCCAAAATTTGCGTCGTCTGCGAACCGGAAACGCGACGGCAAATTATTTTATTTTCCATTTGGAACTCAACGCCTACTTTATACGTCATGCTGAAGTTGAGCTGTGGCGCTGTATGAGACAGTAAGCTCCTGCAGCCAGCAGCCATTTTTCAAGTTCTAACTAAGAGAAGAAATTCATTTTTTAATCGAAGTCTTCCTTGGCGTCGCCGTCGTGGTTTCTTAAGGTCCCTAATGAGCCAACACTGTGACTAATAGACTAATATACTTAAGTGTTATTAAGTAAATAATCTACATCTTGTTTTTATCTTAGGTCACGCTCTGGGTCTCTGGCATGAACAATCTCGTCCTGACCGGGATAGATATGTCAGGATAGTGTGGCAAAACATCCAGCCAAGTACATCTTAGTAGTGCATAACAGTTTTTAAAAAAATTTTATTCTCCTGTTTTGTGTTTCTTTTTCTTTGTTCGGTTCCCTCATTTACTCTTAAAAATGTAATTATGTAAATTTTTCTATACATTGGTGTAACCATTTAAATTGCGATTGGTTATACAGTGTGTGCACGCAGCTAATTCTACCTAACAAAGTTTCCGTCCTGTTATCTGCTCTTTTTGGAGGATTTCACCCCCTTCTTCCCATCCCAGAATTAAAAAAAAAAAAAAAGAGACAAAGAAAAAGAAAAAAGGAAGAAAGAGTGGTAGTGATCTCATTCGTGAGAAAACATCTATAACACGTGTGAATCTCGTGGTGAGGATAAAAATACAGTTAACTGATTTTCATCGCCGCACATAAGCCAAGTAAACGAAAGTCTTAGGCTTCAGTAGATGGCAAGAGAGATGGTCTCGTTTCCAAGTAGAATTTAAGGGAGACGGTGTCGTTTCCAAGGGCAACCTCATCCAATGGTTGTCAATTGTCTGAGATGATCATGAGTCTACCTCAAAGGGCGGGTCTCGTACCAGTAGAAGATATGAACCAATGATTTTAATAATCTTAGAAATGCATTCAATACACCAGAGAGAGTCTCAATCAGGTGGTGACTGTTAAGGCTAACGGTAAATAACTTTGAGTAGTTATTTTTTTTTTTTCAAAACTAGAGAGAGAGTCTTGATGGGGTTCTGGCTTTTACCGCCCACAGAAAATTTCTTTGAGTAGCTCAATTTAAAACAAAGGGTTAAAATAAACCAGTTTTACGCCGAACGGCTAAATAATTTTTTGCCCTCGTATCGCTAACAGTTATCCCCGCTGAGACCCTCTAGATATTTCCTTAAATTCGTGGTAGTGAGCAGTGGATTATTATAAAATTCTGTTCTGTTCTGTTCTGTTCAGTTATAAAATTCTGTTCTTCAGTTAAAGAGGAAAAAAAGGCAAATGTCATGGGTTCTTAATCAAGCGGTTTTCTTTTTAATCGTTTATTTGTTTTTTAGGAGCGAAGCACAACTTCAGGAAGCTGGGCCGTAACGTCATCAACTCTCTTGGTTTTCGCTATGATTATTATAGCGTGATGCACTATGGGCCGAAAGCTTTTTCCAGGAATCGCAGGCCTACAATTGTACCTAAACGACGGGGTGTAAGTTGCCAGAGCTGCATTTTTATCTTTTCAACTTTTTACCCATCAGGATCTGTCTTACACTGACATAACTATTTACAAAGACCTTCTCGAGGCTAGGTTAGAACTAAAGTGATGTGAAAAAGGCAACCCATCATTAAAATGCGACATTCAAATTAGTTAAATAAGCAATCCGTCGCAATGGAAAGTTTTGTTTGCTATGTTATACGTTACTTATACAGCTGATCGTGTAACAGATCATATTTGTGTATTTTGTTGTAGGTAAGGCTTCGCCGCACTCCTGTGAGAGTTAGCCGTATTGACAAAGAACAGATGAAAAGAATGTATAGAAAACCAAGAAGATGCAGAGGCTAAAGGAGCCAAAGACAATCGATGAGGTAGTTCTACGTAATCGTAACAGTGAGAGTAGAGATATTGCTTTTGACCGTTATCAATTTTATGGAAAGTTGATCTTGAGATTTTTGACATATTATTGTAACGAGTCTAGTGGTGTTATAAAAAATGTGGTCAAATGGCGGTTCGTTTTGAACTCATTATACTCTTTTTTTTTTTTACATGAGAACGTCCAATAATAGAGAAGTAGTTGGCCATTCTTATAAAGATTTATCTTCAAATCGTATCTGAAATTCCCTTAAAATTACTTGCAATAGTACTTGCAAAGATCAACGCAAAGATTGATATGAAAGCCATAAAAAAGACACAAAATTTTACGATAAGGGAAGCACGTCATGTAATCAATGTTCTGTTAGATTATGACCGATTTTCAAGAAAGCTCTTCTCCGAATTAAAAAATAGAAAAAGAAAGAAAAAGAAAAAACTAAAGAAAGCGCGAGTCCCAGCAAGGAAGAATGTAATTGAGGAATATAAAGTTAGTTAGGATCAGATTTGCAAAACAAAATTTCGCTTCGCGGACAGTCTTTTTATATTACATACGTGTAAAACTGTTGTTGGATCATTACTTCATAGATTCAGCACTGAGAACGGGAGCGTCGTGTTTCATTTTTCAAAAGGAAACAAACAAACTACGGATAAACAGTCAAAAGAAAGAGGGCTTTTCGTTCAGTCAGTGTTGATGTACTTTTTATTCTTGCAGGGTCTTTGAAAACAAACTGGAAATCAACCACTGGATTAAAATAGAGATCACCCTAGCCTAGTAGAATGGACTGAATGAATAAATGAATAAAGGTGTTGGAGACTTCTCTGCCTTGCATATGTTGTTTGAATTAGGGGAAATGGTGGTAATAATAGCAATAATACCTTTATTTATTACCCTCGGCAATAAGAATTACGGTAATACTACAGTAAAAAATTTCGAAATTCAAAAACTCAAAACACCACAAATATATCTACAATTAAGTTATGTCAAATTAAGGTTAGCACCTCTAAAAATAAACGATTGTTTGTGCCTAATAGTGCGTGATGCAGGTATTCTGATGTGTATTGGGTTCGTCTTACAAGATGTTAGGTTATGGCCATGACCCACAACCTTGTCTGATAAACGTTTACAAGGATGCGCTTCAGATTCTAGGATATACTTAAATTATTTCCTCGCCAATTTCTGACGCCCAGTTACAAGTGACTCAACAGTATCCCTAGGGAGTTCTATGACATTTAGACATTTATTCTGCACACCCTGAATATATTCAAAAGAACACCATGATCTACTAGATCGAAGGCTTTTCGGAAGTCTACAAAGACCACATACACGCCATTCTATGGATTCCCGGAATCTGTAGCGTTGTACCAGTCTTGTGTGATGCTGGCAAGCGCAGTCATAGTAGATCTGTCTTCCGTAGAAGCGTGTTGGGAAGCATTAAGACTAGGGTACTTTAGGTTAAGCTTTAGCTGGATCCTCTCCAACGCTTTGGCGACTTGTGGCAAAACTGAAAGGTGCCTAAAGCCATTGTTTATATCTGTCGGATTATCAACCTTGGGTACCAGGCTGACCAGAGCATGCTTGTAGCTGGTAGGGTACTTAGACTGTTCTATACTGGCACAGATAATATCGTGTACACCTGGTGCGAATTCTTCGTGAAACTGTTCAAGGAGCCACGCAGGCACACCGTCAACACCTGCTGCTTTCCTCGGATTCATATGTTTGAGCATAGTGTTGACTTGACCAATATTTGGAGCAGGCGGAAGTCTGTCGTTCAAGTCATTGGCAATCTCACTAACTGACAGTGCGGTTGGCTGTCGGTCCTTCCGCGGAGCAGCAAAAGCGTCAAGCAGAAGATCCACTGTTTCCTGTATTTCAGCCTTGTTTGGCGCAGTTGGAGTTTTTGACAACTGCTAGGCGCCACAGAGCGAATACATATATTTAAACCACTTGCTCGGATTCTTGTAACGGAGATCGCGGGCCTTTCTCATATGAAACTTACGCTTGGCACTGGATATAAGGGCTGCTACCAATTTACGCTTTTGTTGGTATTTTATCTTGTCACCTTTATCCCAAGCCCTTTGTCTGGGACGTGGTGTTTAGGATTTGTACAGAGATGGTATAAAAAAAACTGCTGTACTTGAACATAGATTACGTCAGAGAAACAATGCAAATATTAGAACCCTGGACAAACTTCTTTAGAGTGGAGAGAAAGTAAAATCTTGATTTGAAAGAGTATATATTTCTTGAACTTGACTCGTTACGTTTTGGCTACAAAGTTTATAGTTTGCTTGGACTCACTTTGCAACGTTATGCACTCAACTTCAAACGCACAAAATCCCCTTTTGCGAACGAATGCTTAGTCATGCTGACTTAAATGCTTGAACTTTTTATGGAACTTTCCAGAACTTTTTGATAGGTTTTGTTGTTATGATGTAATTGTATCAAAAGAGTTATATTGTAAGCTTCTGAAATGTTCCGGAATACACTGTAAATGTATATAAGGACTCGATCGTGTCAGGTAGAGGCAGTTGCTGTTTTCAGGAGTGACCGACTGTTTGGATAGATATACCAAGAGAGAGACTTGTTGTGGAAAATTGCTAATTTCAAGAAAAATTGGAGAAACTGTGAAACTGTGAGTTTGCGCAGTGATGAACTAAGATAGAGTTTGTAGAGGGGTTAAGTAGGTTATTGAGGATAGTTACTGTTAGTTTTGTCCATTGGAGTGGCTCCTAAGCAGTTGAGTCCGTAGGACTATAGCGGAGCTCGTAGCACGCGCAGCGTAGCCTCATAATTATACAAAATAGTAGTAGTAACCCATCAAGCCGAAACAATTTGGACTTATGACTGTACGGGTGTCCGTTCAAGGTGCTACTTTTAGCATGAGCGATCAACTGTACCGCGGGTACGCCAACGACACGGCTTTAGTCTTGTCCAGCGGGCGTTTGAGCCCAATGCGTGCGCTACATTTGTACATAGCCGAGGAGAGACTGGGTTCGAGATGATTTAAGTGGATGGTACGTTAAGCATGCGCAGCCGAGAGCCGTGCGGGCTAATCCGCGCAATGG
Organism: Stylophora pistillata; assembly: GCF_964205215.1. Classification (NCBI taxonomy): domain Eukaryota; kingdom Metazoa; phylum Cnidaria; class Anthozoa; order Scleractinia; family Pocilloporidae; genus Stylophora; species Stylophora pistillata. Next base: position 5,527,409 of record NC_142527.1, read on the forward strand.
TATCCGAGCTGGAAAAAAATTGCGAGTTCCTCTTTTAGGCTTAGCTATATCTATATATTAGTTTTTTTCTATCGGTTTAATTATACCGTGGCGCCCTTAAAAAAAAGGCTTCCAATTCAAACCCCAACTAGAATAAGATGAGTGTTTGTTTTGTGGCAACAAATTATTTCGGTCTGGAGCTTGTACGTACCACACTCAAAATGTAATATCTAAACAAGCCCATCTGTATTGAGCTCGAGGTTACGGCCAGCAGGGTGCATGGTCAAGGGCATCATCATGTTCAAGGGCGAAGCAAACATTATCGTAAAACTGCATAAATCAACAAAATGATGTTAACAGTAACTTCAAAACACAGCATTGCGTCTATACTGTATATTGTTTTATAGATGATCCTCTTTGTAGATATTTTTTTATAAGACGTGAATATACTCTTTAAGCTACCTTCTGCTGTTTCTAGGTGCCCTGGTATTAAAACATGGTAATAATAAGTAAATTCACTCGTCAGAGGATTCTTATTGTTCTAACACAGAGCTGATGCTGTATAGCTTAAGTTCCGAACCGACCATAAACAAAAACCCCTTGATAAGGAAAATAAAAAAAGCTGCAACAAAACGCAGCCGTAGAAATAAGCGATCTTCCTCCGAATCCTTGACGAAAACAAAGATATCATTCAAGGTTTTAGGAGGGTCTTCACGGGGTAATGGCTCTTGTGACTACAGGTTAAAATTTTGGCTATTTTACGGCTAACAATTAACACTACTCCATTGTTGTCACTAAACCTTTTTGGTGCATCTTAAAGACTATCCGTTAAATGTGGTCAATTTTTTCACCTAACGGCAAAATGTTTTGCCTGTTTTACGACTTAAGGTTAACCTCATTGGAATCCTCTTTTAACTCAGCACTAGTCATATTTACAATCTAATCCAATTGATTATTTTATGATAATCATTACAATCACTGAAACACTCGTAAAATACTATTTAAAAAGGAAATTCATTCGTGTTTAGTGCTCGTTAAGGATAGACAATCTAGTTTTCTTTATCAGCAAAGAAAACGAACTATGATTTATTGCCTAAAGAAAGGTGCAGCGGTGGAAAAACACAGCTTTGAGAGTGAGTGCGGCTTACATAATCATCCAACGGTCCTCTGTTAATTTGTTTTTTTCTTTATAGAACGAGCTATTTGAATATTGTAATTACAACCAATACCATGTCAACTCATCCATAGCCAGAAAATACCTATTGATCGATGATACAGAGACAATCTAAGCATACATACCACGGCCGAAGATGGGACGCGCCTGGCAACAAATTCAGTAAGGCTACAGTCAAAGAACTTCATGGTTAAAAAATTATTGGTAATTGCCCTTTCTTCCTTCTAAGTTCATCGATTTCTACAAAATTTTCATTGAGAGAGAGAGCCATCCGTGTTTTATGTTACTTTCCAATTGATCTTTCAAAGAGTGATTTTATTAGCAGAGCACATTCTTATTATATAATTGACATAATAGACATTGAAATGTTCATTAGTGATAATCTAAATAGAATATTAAATCTCTCGAGATTCATGGTCATGACACTGAAACGAAGCAAGATAATTAAATCACCTAAAAACCGCCTAATCGCAAAAGATTCCATTTTATTCGCATCTATTTATTCAATCATTCCAGTGGAAATACTATATTGTAGTATTTATCAATTGAGTGAAATCCCCACATCAGCTGTACAGCAAATATTTTGAATAGCTCCTAATTAGATAATTCAAATGACACACACGGACCATTGAAAACACTGGCCATCATGGCATTGGAATTGCTTCTAATTGCCTCATAGAAGCGAATTTTAGTGATCAAGAATAATTTGGATGCGTTCAGGGTTTCATTTCCTTGGTTCTTTAGAGAACGTTAAGTAGGCTCTACCCAGGAGCAAGGAAGCACACTTAACCGCCTCCAGGTTAGCTCAAGAGCGCTGGATTATTGTGCGGAAGGTCGAGGGTTCGAGACCCGGCCAGATTAACACTCAAGGTCCTAAAATAGTTGGGAAGAATATGCTACCTTTCTATAACATCAAGAAATGGTTAGATATTCTAGTCATCTCGGATAGGGACGAATAAATGGAGGTCCTGTCACCTGCAGGGTTAGGGGTAGGAGACGTTAATTTCCCACGCACAAGATTACTGTGTGATGGATGTCCTCCCCTGGGGTGGGATGGGCGGGTTGGGTGGGTTGGGGTTGGTTTAGGTGGGTGAACCTAGTAGGGGAGTACGTGTTCTATTGTTCTCTCGCCTGTACACTGTACGAATCTATAAATACAAATACCATACAAGTGTCATCAGTAGTGTTTATCTTACCAAAATTCCCCTAAAGAACTAGTTTAGGCTCGTTTTAAGAAAAAGTTATTTTTAGAAACTCCTACAGGTTTTTTTCTTTAATTTTCAAAGCAAGAGTTTTTGCCCGGCAGGATGTGACATCAAGACTTAAAGTAAAGGCTCTCCACATTTCTTAAGTTTTAAGATTTCTCCGCCTCACTTATCGCGCACTTTGTTTATGGTTCCTAAAGTAACACTCGTCTACTTCCAATACTTGGCAGACTAGAGGCTCATTCTAAAACTCATAAAAGATGAAGTTCCTCTACATTCTGTTTCTGTGTGGGGAGGGGGGGGGGCTAGTCGAACCACCTGATGGTGAGCTTTTTCCCAAGTAGCATCCACCTCAAATTTCCCAGATAGCTTAGGGTTTAATCAGGGCTTTTAAATGAAGTATTCAACACCTTATAGTGTTCTCCCCTTACTCCGATAATCTATTAAGATGGGTAATACTGGACAGAGCTTTTCTAACCACTAGAATCTGATAGTTTTGAAATCAAGGGTTTTTTATAAACCAAGAGAAGTTCATATGCGGAGTGTTTTAGGGCTATGGATTTCTCTATTAAAATATGAATCGTGTTTGCGACGTTTTTGGCACAAGCGTAATTGTCCAACGAGTTTATCTTACAGATATACGACTATCAAAAGTTCTCGTTCACTTCTTTTTTTTTGTTGACGATTGAAAATGTACTGGTTCAGCGAAAAAATGCATGCTTAAGTTTTGACTCATCATCTTTTGTTCACAAAGCATGGAGGCGGGGGAAACCCCGATAGTTTTGAGGGAGACATGTTGCTCTCTAAAGGACAAATCATGGTCGCTAGACTTGGAGTTGGTGTAGATGGACAAATGGCGACAGCTGGAGCCATGAAAAACAAACGTTAACCGGGAAGTGTTCTGGTTTACACTATTAAAGAAAGTCTTGGTAAGTATTTAGCCTCAAACAAGAGTATCAATTTTAATTATAAATTGTAATTGTTGTTTTAAGCCCAATGTTTAAAAAATAGTGAAGAGCCCAGGAAACAAATGTTATTACTTGTCTTTGAGGATTTGAGCCACGCCTATTTTATGCCGTCTTGTGCTCTGTAATCAGGCAAATAGAGAGAGCATCGGCAGGCCATGCCTTATATTTGGCTCAAATACACCGATTTTGCACGCTCGATCGTAACGAAGGAACATATTACTTGAGTGCTGTTTTTTTGTTTCAATGTAATTCTAGTTTTTCGGAAATTAAGCCCATATTGGGGAACCAAGAAACAGAAGAGCTTTCATGTCTTTGCGACACGAGTTAGTTTAGCCTATTCAAAATTAGTTTTTTTTTAGCAGTTAGCTTAGTATTTTGGTCAAGTTATGCTCACGAGGACTAGTAATTAGAACGCCATTGATTTATGTCAGTTGCCAGTGGGTCGATTTGCTGCTATGTCCAGCGTCTGTCCATCAATTCCCTTTAATACCATTCCGTTGTCCAAAGGTAACCTGTATATTTGAGCACAAAACCCCAAGATGAGCTTAACTGTCTGCATCCGCACATTTTACATTAGGGACTTTAAGCAGTCAGGACGGCAGCGGCACGGAAGACGTCGATTAAAAGATGAGTTTCTATTTTTAGTTAGAATTTCGAAAGTGGCTGCATGTGTTTGCCGTCTCATAGGGCGCCAGACCTCAAACTCAACATAACGCACAAAAGTAGCGTTAAGTTCCAAATGTAAATTAAAATAATTTGCCGCCGGGTTTCGGTTCGCAGACGACGCAAATTTGGGTGATTTCACGTTGTTGTTTTGCAAAGGACGGCTTAGAAATGTACAAAGTTTTAAAACGCAAATGTTGGGCTATTGTTCTGTCAATTAGATGTATTGTTTTTCCACGTTCTCGTTGCCGTAGCCGTCGTGGTTTGCGTAAAGTCCCTATTAACCAGCTCTGAATGGAATTTCATTCCCTTTTAGAAGTTTTACCTTTTCTGTCAGAAAGTTTTTTTATTCTTCAATCGGCGTTAAATATGCCAGAAGTAAGAGTGTAGCTAATGAATCCTACCTCGTCTAGGTAGAATTTTAAGCCATCCATTCCGGCTGAAAGCGGTACTCTCAGAATGCATCGAGCTTGAGTAGTTGCTATAAGCTCAATCATTGGTTATATATTTCCCCTAAACAGGCGTCGAGGTACTTTGAAAACCTTAATTAGTAAGCGTATTTATGTACGATCCTCGCTGTAAAGAGCACTATTTTAAGCAATAGTGAAAATCAGACCTGAAAAAATTCAGGCTTGTACGGAATTCGAACCACTGACCTCGGCGATACTAGTGTAGCGCTCTACCTATTGAGCTAACAAGCCAACTGGGAGCTTGTCACCAAATTAATTTGATATAAACCCGTAAGATTATAAATCAAACACAACGAATATATGAGATCCATATGTCTGAACTGCGGTTATAGAAGCGTATTTGTGCACGATCCTCACAGAGTAGAGTAGAGTAGTATTTAAGCAATAGTGGTAATCAGATCTGAAAAAAATCAGGCCTGTACGGGATTCGAACCACTGACCTCTGCGATACTAGTGCAGCGCTCTACCAATTGAGCTACAAGCCAACTGGGAGCAGGTAAGTATGACCTAGAGCAATCTGTGTTTACTGCTTGACAGAAAGGTATACGCTTCTCTTTTGTTTTGAAATTTTTAATTATTTTTTTTGAACTGATCCATACAAATATCTAACAATTATTAGATTCGGTTTTCGCAAGATAGCGATAGTCATCAAGGCCAAAATTTGTGTTACCTGGCGATGCCGAAGGCTAAGGCGGATAACACAAACTGAGGCCTTGATAATTATCGCTATCATGCCAAAACCGAATCCAACAACTGTTTTGATCAGCAGGGATTTGCTAAAGCAAAGGCATAGAAAAAACCAGGAAAGATTTATTACTCGACGTTTCGGGGTCATTTATTACTCGACGTTTCGGGAGTCACGATGACCCCGAAACGTCGAGTAATAAATCTTTCCTGGTTTTTTCAACAACTGTTTTATTATGCATAATCCTGAGCTGCACTTGTATAGACAAGAGCGCCCACAACTGTTTTCTGAGGGTATGACGTAAGAGAATTTATAATAATACTACTTCAGTGTCATCAGTAGTGACTTACCGTCAAGGCCACGAGTACTACTTTCCCTCCATTCCGGACTACCAACCAGAAAATTCAAAGAGGGAGAGTTTTATTCAGCCTGAGAATTACATTGGTATATTGCTGAAAATCTATGTCGATCGAATCGCCGTAATGTTTCATAGAAACCCTAACTTTACACAAACCTGTGGTCTATTGACCAAGTGCATTTCAGCTTAATTTACCCAAATTTCAGTTCAGGCGTATTCCCACTTATCACTTCGGATGTTGTGCCAATATGTAATGACTTAGGCATCCCTATCAGGACGAAATTGTTCATGCCATAAACTTAAATCGTGCGGCCTAAAGGATTGAAGGATTAGTGGAAGTTTCACGCAATTTCTTATTGTTTACAGCTACGACTAGTGTTTAGCTATGAGGACCCTGTTAGGTAGTGCCACAATCTTTATCTTGTGATTTATTTCCGAATAAAAAGACAAGAAAAGTCAATAATTGTCACTCTGCTGTCTTTACGTCCTTTTGGTGACAAGAAAAGTCCCTAAAAATGTAACTTTGAAGCACGTGGGCGAATAAATCTAATGGATGTTTTGTTTCTTTCCATCACTCTATCCTTTTTATTTTTTTTGCAGTTGATTATGAATATATTTGCTGATTCTTTGCAGAAATACTACAACAGAAGAATTGCAACAGACAATCTGAGCTCAATCGCAGTTTAAATGAATCAAGCTATGGACTCCTTCAAAACACAACGATATTCACTGCTCTTTAAGAACCACCATCGCTAAGAGCGGTCCTCTCGACTTCCCGTCCAAAAAGAATTTTCCTTAATTTTTTTGCTATGAAAAGGGTTTAGGACACATATTTAAAAAATAGTTTGGTTGTTTTCCAGTTCTATTTTTGCCTCGCCACAAGCGAAAATTGACTTTTGGCTAGACCAACCGTTAGGACAACGATCGAAAGTGTAAATTCTTGCATAACTTGTCTTGTAAATAAAACCGTAACGTACATGTATTTTAACTTGTTTGTGTGTCCTTTAAAGCCACACAGTATGTCTGCAATGACCATAATGCTAAATTGGTTTCTTTAATTTTGATATTCTCCACTCTGTACATGGCTCTTGATCTGATTTAAGGAAAATTATCGAGGAAGCGCCTTCGATCGCCTTTGTTTACTTTGTAAGTCATGCAAGCGTTACGACTGATCATGTTTATGTAACGTTTTAGGACAACTAACAATTTATTTTCTATCCAACTGTCATGAAAATCTAAAATATTTTACGAAGAATATAAACAAACGAAGTTTGAACGGTTAAAGACATATCTTAGTCATGTTTTAGAATTATGCAAATGAGCTTTGACACGTGCATGATTAAGAGATGATGGTGGATGAAAGCTAGAGAGATACCCGCAGGTTTGAGGCAATCGGTGACCTCACTGGTGTATAAACTATCCTCCGATATGTCGTTTTTTAGCCTGATTTACGCCTGCATTTTGAGAATTATTTCTTTTAAATTGGTTAATTTTTGATTTGCAAACTATGGTCGAAGGGAAGGTTGTCTTCTGATCACGCTGCTATGAATAAGATTTCAAGTGAAGTTTCCATATTTTGTCTGTGAACTGACTGAATATAGTTTGTAACTGAAATTTTCTTCTAGAGCCACAAAATACCCAACAATTTCATGAGTCAAGTTCCCCTGCTCCAGCAGCCATGATGAAGGATGATGTCTTGACGCCCGCCGGTCCTTCCCACATAAGATAAACATCAGAAAAAAAAAAAAATAACAATAATAGCAATAACAGAAACAAGGCTCATGTTATCTGTGGCTACTTGAAATTTAGTTCTAGTGTATTAAGTCACATCACAAGACGTTGGCAATGATCAATTTGTTTTCTTAGAACAGCAAAGCTTAGCGGAATAATATAGAGATAGAAAACACTCCAAAGCTTCACCCGTTTAGAAATTCGAGTTCCCATTGGTCTACCTCCTCCCACCGGCTCAAAAAGCGTTTGGGATCCAGCTATGACTTCATTTAATGTACATACCACCTATCTCCATAGCAAACCATAGGGAAACCAGTGACCCACTGTAGCTATATAGGAGAGATTACGGTATTGAATTCGCAAATGAAGCATTTCAGAACGTTTGCACCTGGCAAAGACTAAGATAACTGTTATTACTCTCCACCATGTCGAAAGTATACGTAAATCCTTTCATTCCACCTTCGAGGCTGAAACGGACGGAAGTTCTGCTATTCTACTGATGCATTCCATCATATGTGACATTTCTTGCACGAGAATTATAATCGTTAACCCCAACAAAGATAAAAAGATTATTTTTTATTGATAGCTAAGAATCCGAAAAAGTCCAGTTGGAGAAAAAAACATCACTTTTGATCGGATGTTTAACGATTTACCCCACGCGCACAGCTTCAAGCTAATATAAGTATAATTATTTTCTCACAAATTCCTGTAACTCAACTACAGATATTGCTTATTGCTATCATGTACTCGATATGTTACATATGTGCACTTACAGAGAGCCAGAACGATCAATGGGGCACATACCACAGTAACTCCCATCCATCTTCCGAATACATTCGCAGCTCTTCTCAGAATATCTCACCAGTAACTTTCACACTACCCGGCTTTGGACTCTTGCCAAGCACGATTCCAAAGAAAAGCAAGAAGGTATAATAACTTCATAATTCTTAGCTTTGGTGCATCAGACGAGTCGACGAAGTACAGCCAAAGCAGCTAGCATTTATTGAAATTTGTGTCATTTTATCTGCTGTGGGCACTCTCTCTTCAATAAAAGTAGAACTTCTTTTTCCTTTTTTTTTCTCGTTATTCCCGTGGCAACGCATTCGATAAGATAAGCCCTTGCTTTGACTACCTTGACTTCAATGAACAATTATGGCAAGAAGAAAGCCCGTTTCACAGACGCCAATCTCTTTCTAGGCTGGCGATGCACGCCCACTTTTTGCTTGTTATTAGTTACACGTCCCCGCTCAAGTCAAGATTGATAAACATTAATAAATCAAAAATACCCAACTGAACAGCTTTTTCTGCAAACTTTGTTTAATAAAAAATGTATTTCTAAAAAATTTTCTAAAGAATATTTAGACTGTTAAAGGTCATTTTCTTGCCAAACCTTTCGCTGATAGGCATAAAGGGTGGATAAAAATTAATTTCCTATGATTTAAGTTTTTGATTTGAAAAACTCCAGACCACCATAAGAACAGTTTATAGAGCATAAACAAGCAAACTGGCTGGGCGCCTCTCCTCTTCATCTGCAGCATTTGTGTTTGGTCAAATTTTAAAATAACCTCACGCTAACCAAACTCAAATTAACTGCATTCAAAATACGTCAAACAAAGGGAGTATTGGCTAAGCAGGTGATCTTGAAAACTAATTGCACGCCTCTCTTCTCAGTCTGCAGCATTTGTGTTTTGTCAGATTTTTAAATAACCCCACGCAAACCAAACACTAATTAACTGCACTCAAAATACGTCAAAAAAATGGAGTATTGGCTGAGCAGGCGATCTTGCAAACTGACGGGACGCCTCTCCTCTACGTCTGCAGCATTTGCGTTTTGTCAGATTTTTAAATAACCCCACGCTAACCAAAATCTGATTAACTGCACTCAAAATACGTCAAACAAATGGAGTTTTAGCTGAGCAGGTGATCTTGCAAACTGACTGGACGCCTCCCCTCTCTATCTGCGGCATTTGTGTTTGGTTAATTTTTTTAAATAACTCCATGCTAACCAAACTCTTATAAACAGCACTCAAAATACGTTAAACAAATGGCGGGAGTATTGGCTGAGCGGGTGATCTTCCAAACTGACTGGATGCCTCTCCTCTCCGTCTACAGTGTTTGTGTTCGGTCAAATCTTTTAAATAACCCCATGCTAACCAAACTCTATTAAATAGCACTCAAAATACGTCAAACAAATGGAGTATTGGCTGAGAAAGTTTATCTTGCAAACTGACTGGACTCTCCATCTGTAGCATTTGTGTTAGGTCAATTTTTTTAAATAACCCGACGCTAACCAAACTCTAATAAACAGCACCCAAAATACGTCAAACAAATGGAGTATCGACTGAGCAAGTGATCCATGTTAGAGATCAATAAATTCCAACTTGTTTCTACTCGTTCACCAGACTGTTGTGGTCTACAAGGAAGCGTAATGATCTGGCTCTACGTTCTTATTCTTTGCAGAGCAGCGTTGGCAAAGTCCCGAAGGTAAAATTCCTCGAGAATCAAATGAAGTTTCTTAAAGTAGGGTTGATTAATTTTTTTTAATCAGGATCTTTTCACGAGCCTGTTTTTTGTTGTTGTTTGTTTGTTTGTTTTTTTTTTGTTTTTACTGTCTCCATATAGAATGTTGATTATTTCAACAGCGTGTAAGAGGCTTTTATCCTATCGAGTTCTCAGTAAATTACTCTGGCAAGGAACTAAAATTAGAACAAACCCGGGTTCGAAATCGTAAGGGGAACTCAAGGTTTTTGTGTTCCACTCTCCTGACATATGTTTGAAATATTTATTTATCTAATAGTTAATGTTTTATTGATTGTTTTTTATTTTGGACAGAGAATAAAGGTCTAAACCTGTTTCAAGGAGACTTGAAACTATCACCTGGTCAAGTAGTGGCCTTGAGATCAGGACCTAATTCAAGGGGTGTAGGAAGTGAAAGAAAATGGATCAAAGGCTTCTTTCTGTTTACCATTAATAAGAGCCTTAGTAAGTCCTTAACAATAAATCAAGCATTTTGATTTATTCTTTATTGGTACACGAACGGTAGTTAGCGTTGAAGAGTAGGTTATAGAGTAGCTTATAGGATTAACCTCCGAGCTCCAGTTTCTTGTTATTTGTTGTTGTTTTCCGAATGCCACTAACACTACCACACTCCGAACATCCTTTGCTATTCACTTCCAAGCAATTCGCCCAGAATTTTCGCCAAAAAATTTTGTGACCGTTGTAGGAATGAATGAGTTAAAATCATGTTTTTGTGCTATATTATCTCACTGTTATAGAATATAATGTTTGGCGCAAAGTCTTTACTTTCTATAGTTCAAAAGTTATCACAAAGTATTTCCTTGGACTCATTCTGACCGATTGAGGAAAATCGTACGCTTTCAAGGTGAAGCAAAAAAAACTCATAAGCCTCTGTGGCATTAATTTATAATAGGAAAAAGTGGAGGCATGCGAGCGTCTTGGCAAGGAAAAAGAGACTGGGAGAAAAAAAACTTGTATCAGGCTCAGAAGGAAAGGGAAAAAAGACAAAGACTATGCGAACTTTATAAAAGGTGATGGGTAAGTATGGAGCTTTTTAGAAGCTTTGATGTCGCCTCGCTATGCAAGATAGAATGAACTGTTTTCGATATTGCCTTTTATTATCCACTACACCTAGATGAGTACAAATAACGCCATGGACGAGTACAAATATCACGCGGTATTTGTACTCGTCTATTGCAGAGTACCGGTTAAACAGGTTTTCTCGCATCGCGCAAGCGAAGAATTGGATTGTAGTTACGAAAAAAAACAAAACAAACGGCGGACAATTAGAATCATATTTCCGACGACGAAGAGTCAGAATGGCTGGCAAATATAGATCCAAGTTCATTAGATGAATCGAACGAAGAAAAACAGCTTGACGACCAAAAAATTTCTTCATTTAATGAAGAGAATAGAAACAGCAACACAACAACTTGCCAATTCCGTTCCGCTTCGCATACTTCTGTCACGCACTCTCCGTAAATAAATATCCGCGAAATTCGCCCGCACTGAAATAACAGTTTGGCGTGTTGGATAATAAATAACTTATTAGACGTTTTGTTGTGTAGTATTGCTGAGTATGTTTACTCATTATTTGTATTTTAACTCGCCCTACGGGCTCGTCAAAATACGGCACAACTCGTAAAAATACTCAGCGATAATACACAACAAAACGTCTAATATATATATATATATATATAGATATATATATATATATATATAGATATATATATATATATCTATCTATATATATATATATATATATATATATACTGAAATACACTCCAATATATTAAACATACAAAACAGACTACTACGTGTCGCAGAGGAAAAGGAACAAGGGTTTAATCAAGGATTTTTCTCTCCTTTAGCCGCATGATTTCAAGGAAATTAGGGTGTCAATTTTTGAAACTACAGCACTAGAATGCGCGTGTAAGCAAAGCCAAATTGAAGGACGATCTCCCGAGTAAAGCTGTTTGCTTCGAGAAGTTCGCTAGGGAGCACACGAGCCACCTTGATAATTAATAAACTTTGCTACAAAAATAAATTTCTCTCTAATTTCTTAGAGATTAAAATATTGGGGAATTACCCTTATTTCATTTTCTGCTTTCATTTTTTGTTTTCATTTTTTCTAATGTATTTTTCGCATAAGCCTTTGTCAACTTCTAGTCAGGTTCATTTTATTTTACATTTTCATCGATCTACGACAAAATCGTTACAAATACGAGTAGTTAATATCTGTAACTCTAAATATCCTAAAAGCCTTTTTTAATTACTGTTTAAGGATTGAAAAAAGGTTGTTTTGTTTGTTTTATTCTAACTTTAAAGTTGTTGGTCGTTTGTTGGGAGAAGGGGAGGCAAGCAAGACCTCAGCCAGGGTCAAGGATGTTGGATAAAGGGAATAGTTTCTCTTGAGATTGGTCAGTTATGTTGAGTTTATTATACTTTAGCAGATATAAGCTAACATTAAAGAAATGAGGTCAAATTTTTTCCAATAAAAATTTCCCCAGCAAATTTTAGCCTTAAGACCGCATGCTCAATGTAGCTGTTTTGTTTTACCTTCCGTTATTCCTGGTATATATTTGAATCTTTTCGATTATTTGAAAATCGAAATTTTTAGATAGTCCATTTCAAACCGATCTTCACATTCGTGTAATAATGTCGCCTTCTGAGGCTGCTGCAAATAAATCTACTTGAAACTACGCATGATATTTTCGTCAAACTTCAAAACAAGGATTGCGAAATGAAGACATTCGTATCTGCTGTGAGCGAGAGATTTAACTCAGTGAATTCGATTCTTGCAGCCTCTAATTTAGGATTGTAGATTAAGTTGGCAAATCAAGTTAATATTTTTTTCCCGTATTTTGTTTCCGCGAACGTGATGTATATTCAAAGATGGATGAACTCTCACTTTTAAAACGCCGTCAAAAGGTTTTTTATTTTTAATTTACAACTCACCAAATTTTGCGTTTCTAAAGAACAACCTTAAAGTTTGAAAAATGTGCTCAATTTTTTTAAATAATCCCAATATGGGCACCATTATTTTACAAAAAAAACTCAGTGATCTGGCTGCTCAATCAAAACCTTAAAGCGAGGATCGATAAGCAGTTACTGCATCTTTAATCAATGAAAAAAAAACATAATTTGAGTGAAAATGCCTTTTTACGAAGCTTCTAGGGGGTAAAAGATCGAGATCATCAACTGAGAGTTGAGTCGAAAGAGACTGGGTAGGACTTAATATCGTCACGGGGTTGCAAAGGAACATTTAAAATGGCGTCAAACGTGGACTACATTTTGTGCACATTTGATGAAAATTTTTTAAGAGGTTTGGTCATTCGCTTCAATCTCAGAACGCCGTCAGTGTCGAAACTTCATGTCTTATTTTTAAAGGCGGAGATCAAAATTATAGGAATTGAAGCGAATGACTTGTTGCGCGTCTAAAACATTTATGTTTTAGACGCGCAACAAGGGCATACATTTCAAGCTTGGTAGAGGGCCACTTCCGCCGCGATTTTGTCAGGGCCTTCGCAGCATAAGAAACTGGGCGCTCCTCACCATCCTGCACTTGAGACAAAACGGCAGCGACGCCTGTTGTGCTAGCGTCAGTGTCTAGCACAAAAGGAAGATCAAATTGTGGAAAGCCGAGAACAGGCGCTGCACATAGGGCTTGTTTCAGGCCATCAAAAGACTTCTGACAGGCGATCGACCACTCAAACTGACGCCCCTTCTCCTCTAGTTGGAACAGAGGGTGTGCAAGGGTTGCAAAGTCTGGTATAAACTTTCGGTAGTATCCAACCTTGCCCAGGAAAACACGCAACTCAGACACTGGTTGGTGGAGGCCAGGACATCACTGCATACACCTTTTCAGGGTCTGCGGACACTCCTTGCTCTGATAAGATGTGGCCAACAAATGGTACGCGCTTTGGCAGAATACGGCATTTCTCTGGCTTCACTTTTTACCTTGCCTCCTCAATGAGGGAAAGAGCACGATCCAGTGATTCACAGTGCTTGGCAAAGGTAGGACTAAAGAGCAGGAAATCATCAAAGAATGCCAAGAGTTCTTCCCATGTCATTCCTGTTAACAAACTAGCAATCTGGCGCACAAAAAAGGGAGCTGCATTACAAAGCCCAAAGGGAACCCGCTTCCACTGCCAGTTTCCTTGCTTGGTGGAGAACGCTGTTTTCTCTCTGTCATCGGTCGAATGCATGATAGGCAGAGATGAAGTCTAGAGTTGAAAAGAATTTCGCGCCGGCAAGAGAATCAATCATGTCCTCCACCTTCGGGATAGGGTAGTGTTCCTTGACGGTGGCACTGTTTAGTCTGTGAAAATCAAGACAATAATGGTATGAGCCATCCTTTTTAGAAGCTAAGACGACTTGGGCACTCCAAGGATTGGTAGAGGGTTCTATTACATCTCCCTCAAGTAGCCTTTGCGTCTCCTCGCTTATGTACTTCTCTTGTTCTGGTGAAAAGCGGCGCAGGGGAAGTCTTGAAGGGGGAGCAGAGCCAGTGTTAATTCGTAATTGGGCCTTAGTGCAGTGGCCAATGTCATGTGGCTCTCTCGATAGCGCTTTGGAATGCTTGGCCAAGATTTTCAATACGCTAAGTTTCTGATCATCTGTTAGCTGGTCATTGTCTATGGGGAATAGCTTTTTTATTTCCTCAACTGCATCCCAACTCAGCTCTGCTTCGACTGACACCGCGTTGCAATTCATTTGTCTCGTATTGCTGTCGGGAAAGGCGGTTTCTACTCTGTAACTGCGTTCCGTAGGTAATGTTTGCCCCTTTTCTACTATTGGACAGAACTCCCCTACATTTGTGTCCGTGTAGATGGTAACTGGCCGGCCGGAATAGTTGTAGAAACGAACTGGGACCGATCCATTATTGACCGAGGATAGAGAACTGGGCACCGCCATCGGGAACCGTTCAAAGAACCTGTCCAGAGGTTCTAGGATCCCATGAATTCCTTCCAAATTCACCCCTTTGACTTGGCAAACAAGAAGAACCTTCTGATCTGGTTTTATGGTAACAGTTTCTACCAGTGACACCCTGTGGACCTCCCAACGAGATTCGCCTCTCAGTTTTGTTTGGGCGTTTCCAGCGTGAAGGGTTCCCCCACTAAAGTCAACAACGCACCCAATGTTTTTTAAAAAGTCCATCCCAAGTAGGGCATTCTGCTTCAGATTGTCGCAAACATAAAACAGCTGCTTAGCTCTTATCCCCTCGAGAGTGGTGTCTAGCTCCACAGTTCCCAGGATACTGAGTTGTGAGCCCTCAGCACCCACAATCTTGGATGTGACCTTCCCCAGAGTGTCACTTAAGCCGATATGTTTGAACACTTCCTTATTAAAAATGCAGATCGGGCTACCACAATCCACCACTGCACTCACAGGGACCCCTTTGATCTTGCAGTCGAGCAAGAACACGTTAGGTTGGATGGAGCTAATGTATATCACTGGTACTTGGTCTCGGGGCGGGGAGCGACTCACGGTTACGATCTGTCCCCCGCCCTGTGGAAGTTTCCCTGTGGGCAGTTCCTCTGGAAATGATACATAGACCTTCATGACAACCTTCCCCTACCCCTGCTATTGGGTTGTCTGAATCGAAGAGGAGCGTAGTTTCCCTGAACACTCCTTGAACGGATTGCATTAACCACCGTTTCAGTTGCTGCTTTTGCTATAGCTGATGCAATCATGGCTGAGAGCTCGGGGGCCCAGCCTGGTAGGGGTGAGTTTAGCACCTCACGAACTTCTCCGCCATTGGTTGACACATCGTTCACAACTCTCTCTCTCTCATTCTAATAGCTCTGAGTTCCAACGCTTCAAGCTCCAGAGCTTCTGTAAGGGCTTTATCTAATGTCGAGGGCTTAGAGCGAATCACATCTTTTGCAAGTGAGGCCCCAAGTGCATCGGTGAAATGATCAATACAAGCTTGCTCTAAACTAGCTGGGCTCAAGGTCGGGTAAGCCCCTCCACAAAGGCGTTTAATATCAATGCTCAGATCCAACAAGGTTTCTCCTACCTTTCTTTGTCGAGCCTTGAGCGTAGCTTTGGCGGTTTCGGGGACCTGGCGCATTCCGATTTTTTCGCGTAGGGCCTTGACCATGCGCTGGTAGGAGTTCTTGTCGTCCAACGGGAGTTGGGACATGACCCCGCATGCTTTCTCCTTCATGCACAAAACCAATTGATTTGCTTTTTCTTCTTCACTCCAATCGTTCCTTCTCGCACAGACTTAAAACTGATCCAAAAACGCCTGGAAGTCTGTTTCGTTTCCACTACCCGAAAATTTTTCGGGATTCACTACAGTCGATTTCGCCGACTGTCTCTTAAAAGGCAACCGCTTGCTTTCCATCTCCGATACCTTCTCCAACGCTTTCTTCACCGATTCCCTCGTTTCGTCCCTCTCACTGATTAGTGTGGACTCCCATTTCTTGATTTCACCGAGCTGCTGGACGACTCGTTTGTGTTCTTTCTCCAACGCTTCAAGGCTCACCTGTGTTTGTTGAAATTCCTAGTTTGTCGATCGCAAAGTTGAGTTTGCCAGCTTCAACTGCTTGGTTAACCGCTCGATAACATCCTCCAGCATTTCCCTAGAAATCATTTCGTCCTTATCCCACCGCTGCCACTAGTGTAACGTTTAATAAACCTCCTTCAATACAATTAGCGGTGGCGACACTACATCAACACAACAAAATGGCCGACCCGATTTTCCCGCTCTCTTCCTTTTTGTCCTGGGGCGAGACTACCCTCGTTTCCTAGCAACGTTACACTATCCTTAACTTATGTTGTAGCATTAGCTTACATAAGCCTTTCCTTTTCCCTTTAATCGTTTGCCTTTACAGTTCGAAGCACACAACTACTACCTCTACTTTGTCATCCCGTTTTCCCGTAATATTTGATTCGTGGCTTCTTCCAATAAATATTCGCATTGATTTAACTTGATTTCTGTGGAATTATTCAACCGGTCAACGCCCGATTCTTCAAGCTCCTGGGGTCAAACTCCACTTAACTCACTCTGCACGTGACTTCGCCCTGAAAGGTGACAGGTCTTACGTCAATTAAAGAATGAAAAGCTTTCTGATAAGAAAGATAAAGCTCCTAAAAGGGAATGAAATTTATTTCAAAGCTGGTTAACGTAAAATGTGCAGATGTTGACAGTTAAGCTCATCTTGAGTTTTTGTGATCAATTATCAGGTTAACATTGGCCAATGGAATGGTATTAGTTATTTAGATGGAGTTCAGATGAATCGCACGTATAATTGCTGGGTGCGCTGAAGGTGAGATATTTAATACATCCTTCGGGCACAATTTCAGATGCAAAGTGTAGCAAAGAGAAGCCATGTGAAAAAATAGGTCAAGAAATGTCTGATTTATTGTGTTTACATTATTCTAGCGATTTCATAGACTTGGTGGATTTTTATATTTCTTTTACCGTTTTCAGGGTCTTGGAACTGAGTACCTGTCAACCAATGGACTCATGCAGACTACAGAACTGAATGGAATAAAATAGTTAGAAACGAAATTTGGTGACTGACTCTCTTTTTCTTCTTTGTAAACCTAAACAGCCAAGCTCAAGAAACTCTAAAAAAAACGCGGTTTGTTTTAGAATACGTATCATTCAGGGCCGAGTTGTTTAAAAGGGCGGATAACGCTATTGAACGGGTGAAAGATAAGTGATAATTGTAAAGAGATTTATCAAGCAACTTTATTTTCTGGATAGATTTGATAACATCCCCCACGCAAACAAAATGGAGAATTTCTTCCTATTATGCAACAGATAGAATTCTGGATTACCGTGTATGACTGCAAAGGGCAATTCTGGAATTGGCTAGAGTCATGCGATTCCAAAATGGAGGATATTATAGAATTGAGCTCTCTTAGCCCTTTTATGAAGGATCGAATTTCAGTATAGCGACCTGTGAAGGATTAGTCTACCTGTAAACGATGTGAAACGTTCTTTTGAGCAACTTATGGAAAATTTACATTATGATGTTGTTTTGCCTGAGGCATGTGACCGAGGAAATTTTCTTTCACTTTAGTATTTCTCTCCAGCGTTTCCGATAGTGTTCTATTTATTTAATGTACTAGTCGCTTTTTTTCTGTGTACTGGGTTTGTAAATAATCTAATAGAAAAACTCTCTAACATGCGACGTGCTTTTACAAAAACTGAGAAAAATCGATAAATGCGATAGTATGCAATAGCCAGCTCGCAGGAGAAATCTAGGCCAAACTGTTATTAAGACATCCGTCAAACTCTATGCCATCTGCAGCTTTTTCCCCATGACATTTTTAATTAAATTATTCATAGGATGGACTTTTAACCAAGAGGGCGCGGCGAAGAATGTTGCAATATGATTGGTTCTTGAAGAGGTGGAGATTTTCGAGTAACATTGAGACGGTGATCGACAGCATTGACACTTTTTAGTTTTGAATACACGAGTTTGTTTATCGATTCAAGGAGGTGCACTTAGGACAGTTCTTTGTCCTTTTTTTAGACATCAAAATTTCAATTACATAAAGACATCTGCTTATGTACTAGTGTGTATTAAAAACCTACAGATTTACATAGTTTATTATTGTATTTGTCATTGCATCCATGACATGCCAAGAATTCCATTCCTTTTTTTCAGTTTCTTAGACTTCGTCGTTTATGTAGTGATGACTCTGATTTATTCGACAAATCATAGGCAATGTGCCATGTTTATCGAGAAACGAGGCTATCCTGTTTCTGTCTCTCAAGCGGACCACCACAACGCCCAACTAATTGATTGACGCCAGCACTACGAACATCACGTAAGAAAACTACCGACCGCCTTCCATTCACTCACAACCACGAATTTAAATCCATGTGATTATTCTTAAAAACTTTAAATGACTTTAAAATTATTCTGAGACAACTGCCAAAAGTCAGATATCAGCGAGAAAACTCTATTGTGTTCGGCAGACGCACACTCCTCCGATTTTTTGTTCTTCAGATGATTTGATTCAAGTGCATATTCATGTTTGCGTGGGTAAGTAATTGCTTCGACCCAAGTTTTGATCCAGGTGAACATACGGCAATAACGCAACAAACACTTGAAAAGTTTTTAGATACGCCAACTCCATTAGCAAAAAATCCAAGCTACTTCAGTGAGCCTTGTCATCTGGAGCATATGTGTCCCTCCGCTATCATACTAGCCCACAAAGTACTTTAAGGTACTTCAAAAAAGAGTGGGAGATCTAAGCAGGTGATTTCACAAAATTTGGAATAAATGTGAGAGCGTTGGGCTGTTCTTCATAGCCCATATCGGGTTTCACGAGAAAGCATCATGAAGTGGTTATTCCTTCTTGTTCTGTGCGCGGTCGCAATCGTCCAGGGTCTCAAAGGTGAGAATAATCGGATCTGGCATTTTTCTTAACATTGTGCTTTTGATTTCGTCGTCAATGCCAGTGCAAGGAATTTTTATCAGTTCGCATTTAATACAAAGTTTTGTAAACTTACCTTGGAAAGGTTGTAACTTGTGTACCTGGACTTAAATCTTAAAGGGATTGAATGGGCATTTGGATCTATCTTCCGAACTTACGAGCTCAGTTCACTTTCGTACGAACGAGCGAGGTTTAGGAGCTAAAGGCATCGCCATTTTTCGGTATTATCTTTCGTTCCTGATGAACTGAAATCTTTTATTAACACATTGGATCATTATGTCAGCTCACTTTCCTTTAATAGAACTTTGCAATATTCGATTGAGCAAATTTCTATGACTTTTTCGCATTGTCATTGTGCAATTCAAACATTTCTCTAGTCATGAAAGTTACATTTGGAGAACCGTCTACTGAACCAAAGAAAAGAGTCATTTAAAATCTTCGCAATAAAAACTAAGGCATTACTGAGATAAACGTGATCGGAGAGTGACACTCCCAGAAGTCACAGGACATTAAGTAATATTTTTATATTAATATTCCCATTCTGAACGCGGCTGTTAGAAAGAAATGTTATTATTATTTTCTTTGTTTTCTTTGCATCCCTAAAATTGCAGAGCTAGAAAATCCAAAGTTATTCGAAGGAGACGTGGTCTTAGAACGTAGACAAGCGGCTGCAATTAGGATGGGTGGCTTTGGAAGAGCTGCAAATATCGGTCGACGGTGGCCTGGTGGTGTTATGGTTATGTCTGTTCATCCATCATTACGTAAGTTCAAAATGAATTTGTGACGAACAGTTCCGTGAGCAAATTGCTTTAAAAGACAAGTGATTATAAGCGCATTTTATTTGGTTCTTACTTATGATCTATGGGAGGATAGACGTTTTGATGACGTTATCGTTGAAAACATTTGGTTTTGTTATCATATAAAACATGAAGATTCCATGTTTCATCTGCCGACCTGCAATAGTTAATTTAATTTAATTTAGTTTAGTCCATTTTCACTGCATTAAGTTTTGCAGTAGAGAAGGACTAGAAAGGAACATAGGAACCATTCGTGCTAGTCCACCCTCCCACCCATCCCACCCCAGGGGAGGACATCCATCACACGGTAATTTCGTGTGTGGGAAATTAACGTCTCCTACCCCAACCCTGCGGGAGACGGGACCTCCATTTATTCGTCCCTATCCGGGAAGACTAGAATATCTAACCATTTCTTGATGTTATAGAAAGGTAGCAAATTCTTCTCAATTATTTTAAGACCCTGAGTGTTGGTCCGGCCGGGGCTCGAACCCTCGACCCTCGACCCTCGACCCTCGACCCTCGACCCTCGACCTCCCGCACAACAGTCCAGCGCTTTATCCATTGAGCTAACCGGGAGGCGGTTAGCTCAAAGTTGGAGCTAGGAAATATGCTAAAGATGTAGTTTGACGCTACTCAGGTATAAAAAATTAATGAATGTGACCGGGGAAATTACAATTGTTGGGAATACCGATTACGAAAGAACAAGGAACCGACACTATATCGATCTTCTATTACGTGCAATGATCGTGTGATCACGATTATATCTGACAGACCAAACGTAAGTTTGGCACGCGTTTCTTTTGCGAAAAAGGAAAAGTTAGCTTTAGCAGAGCACATATGCCTAACTTATCATACAATTGGGTGGGATAATTCTAAAATTATCACCGCTAATCGCCGCTACGACCAGTGCCTTTGTTTTGAAGCTTGGCAAATCAACTAGGTCTGATTGTCCACTTGGTTGCTGTGTGAGCTTTGATATATCAAATATACACGCTATGCAAAACGAGCATTCTTCTGTAGGGATTGGTAACGAGTTTGAACCAAAAGGAGGTCGGTCAGCCTTGCACAAGTGTGACTATACCGAGGTTTTAGAGAGATGTGAGTTATTGGTAACTGTTTTAGACTGAAATATGAGCAATTCTACGCTTCCCAGTGCCAAATATTCACTTGACCAAACTTCAAAAACATGTAGTTTATGTAGGTTGTAAACAATCTACTGACAGTGGCCCGAGAAACTCCAAATAAGTGGGCTATGTGGTGCTCAGCAAATCCTCTTCTTAGCCTACACATTACAAGGAAAAATTCATCAATTACTGTCAATCTCCTTGGTCTGTCACATTTTCTCTTTGGGGTTTCATCATCCTGATCTTTAATGTTGTCCTCATTAACTTGACTTTGATAAAAATCTGCTTCCACATCATTCTTTTCCAAAGTGTGATATCTCACATTTTCTTCTTCATCTCCTGTATTAATTCATAAACTTGAATATTGCTAAAAATGTACGATAATTAGGAAAACCAGTATAAAACGCAATATTTTCACCAGATTTTAAGTTATCTAGGGTGAATGTCTCTTGCTCTGTGTTATGGAGTTTGTGCTGGAGAAGCGTACACTCTTTTTGTAATTCATCTTTCCCTATTTCATTATCAACTGAACAAAGTCTGAAGTGATTCTTGTCGTTCTGAGTCGAGCTCAGCCATTAGTAACTTGCTCGCTTTGGCTAATCGTTCTAACTTCAGTCGAAGATCCTGAAATTGAGATTCAAGTGCATATATATTTTTTTTAAATTTAGCATTCTCTGCTTGTGCTTCTATAAGTTATTCTTCTGTTGTTACTATTTGGCGTTTCGTAGGCGATTTTCTTTTCTTTGGCGATGCCATATGCCACGAGAATTTTGATGGGATGCTACCAGGCTTCAATACCATTCAATGATTTTTCATGTCATTTTTCTTGAAATGACGAGAGCACACTTTAGTTCGACGAGTTAGTTCAAAATTTTTTTCGGGATCTCTTCGAATCGCATGGATCCATTTCTTTCGCAAAACTGCATTCTTCGGGAAGTTAAAGAATGAAACCTTCTCCCCATCTGAATTGCGATGGCCCTTAAAGGTAAAATGAGGAACACAGCAGTGTGTAGGCATTTACAAATGCAAAATATCGATAAGGATTTCGAGAAAATCCTTGCTAAAAAATCGTACAACGAAATGGCGATGGCTGACCGATCTCGTTTTGGTACAAAACCCGTTTCCAACCCCTACAGAAGAATGCTCGTTTTGCATAGCGTGTATACTAAAATTTGAGGTTACCCACGCAAATTGTTACTCGAGACCCTGGAAAGTAAGCGTATGCATTAAGCTCTAAAAAATCACAGCTCCTATCGCTTAATTGTGAAAACTATTGCACATATTTTACTGTTACTCCTGATAATAACCCATAACGATTATCATTATTATTTACCACTGTTATTGTTATAGTCATGGTTATCATTAGCCTTTTTAAGGTTGTGATATTCCTCATCGCTATTCATTAAAAACTGAACTACTGGTCCTGAGGGAAACAGATCATTTTATTTCCTTCAAAACTCAATGATTCCCGATACATTGAGATTCGAGGGAAGGAAATGGACAGCTCTCGGAGGGGCCAATCTTAAACTGACTTTCTATATGGCATAAGGATGACACTACATTAAGGACGCATTGTGAAAACCAATCGAGAGAAAAAAGAGAATATTAATCGAGAGTGCAAATTACGGCAATGCTAAAATTGTGTCGCCATCTTCAGTCACGCCCTTTTTTGGAGCAACAAGTTCAACATTTGATGATTTGTATCATTATCCTCATAATTTTTATTTACTTTTCAAAAGGCCGGAATCGTAGAGCCTGGAGGGCTATACGGCAGGGAATGTGGGAGTGGATGAAGAAGTCATGTATTAAATTCAGGGGAAGGAGGAGAGGTGAACGTGCCTATGTCAACTTTGTTCCTGGTAGAGGGTGAGTCTTTAAGAGTGCTTTTTATTGATAGTCTGTTAAAAAAGAGGTAATTTGGTAAGTCAGCCGTTAAAAATGATTATCTAGGTTTCTATCAAGAGCACATCAGAAAAGAAATCTTATTTATTTATCGTCTTTTAATGAAACGATCTTGTATTGGCGATAAGTAAAGATTAAAGGAGTTAGTATCAAAGGTTCTTATGTAAGAAACAAAGCAGACGATCAGAGGCAGATCGGGGAGAAGAAGCATATCAGTGTTTAATTAATATTCGAATATTAATTGCCTTTTATTGCTTAGTAACAATACTGAAAAATCAAACATTAGTCGTTGATGACCATAGGGGTTAACTTTCCTAAAAAGAGTTACATTCTCGTTTTAGTCAGTAATTTTTACCGGCGGGGAAGGTATCGCGAGTCTGAGTCTTACTCAGGCATAACTGAAAAATATCGTTGAACTCATTAAAATGAATTGAAATGCAACAGGAGATCGCTAACATTACAAAACCGAAACGGTAAAGGGCTTTTAAACTGTATCATTATTAAAATCAGCGAAAGTCGTGACAAATCAATATTAACTTCCATCTTGGCTTCTTGGCTTTAACATCACCTCTTAACTATGCTTACCATCCGGGGGAAAATATATTGAGGAAATAGTTATATGATATTCACCAGCCGTACTTGGAAAACATTGTGGCCGAGGTATAGGATTCATTACGAGGCTGTAAGTGAAGTAGGATCTTCTAGATTGTGCTTCGAAAAGTAGCATATCATGTTTCTAGCCTTGCTGGTTTTTTCTTTTCCTTTTCCTTTTTTTATTTAAAAATTATGCTCAAAATCGTGCTCGATTATTAGACCACCTTCTCCCTAAGTACATTTTTCAAACAATATAGACACATCACAAGTCTATATTATGTATTTATTGTTGGTAAAACATCATAATGCTGCCTTCCTTATTTGAGTTGCATACTTGCTCCGATAAAAAAAAAAATTAACCCCTGGACACTATTCCTGACTAAAAGCAGCGACTAGAGCTTTGTCAAAATGTTCGATGTTACCGTCTCGTTTCTTTTAACCTGGAGGCCATTTTGTCAACTGTGAAAGTGGGAACTGGGACCGACGCAATCTTCACTTCTGGTTTCCCATAACAGTCCTTTTGACGACGAACGACCCATAATTTTTCTAACCTCCTTCCCCCTAGACATTAAAAAAGCCAAATCCGACTGAACCATGGAACGGAGTTGGAAATATTCAATCTTAAAGACCAAGCAAGTCATGACGCTGGTAGTGTTCCCTTCGAAAAAAATGAAAATATGCTATAGCTGCCTATGACAAAAGCAAAAATCATGCTCGTTTTTCCAAATTTGCCAAAATTATGCGAGAACAATCTATAGGGCCTAACCGTAAGCCGAGGGTGGTACGCAAGACAGAGGGTACAGTTTTTCCCTATACGGACCGACGTAGGCTGGTGAATAACATTTTGATTTTCTCTAAACCTTTAAGATGTGAGTATCAAAAGAATCCGAATGATTTAATTAATTACGGTAAGATCCCCCATGAACTGAATAATCTTTTATCGAGTAGATGGTGGAGAAAAACAGACTGAGATAATTCTAATTAAAAAGAGAGGCCTCTCCAAGAGAGTTTTGTTTGCGTATGCCAAGGATTTTGTTTTGTTTGATTTTTTTATAAGTTTGTAACGATCGGCCTTCTGATACAATGAATATATGAAGTTCATATATTTTACATTGAATATGTGAAGTTCATATATTCGGCCTTCTCTCAATCAGAGAGCGCATTAGGATGCCTTGGCCGGCTAGAAGATAAATAGCAATACTAGCTCAATTTTCCTTCAATAGATGTTCATCGTTTGTGGGGAGAATTGGAAGGCGCCAAGACCTTATTCTTGCTAGTGGATGTTGGACCAGAGGAATTGTAGCTCATGAAATTGGTGAGGTTGCTTTAAATTCGATTTAAAACACAACAGTCCACCAATTCACTATCACTGAGGTGTCATTTTGAATAAGCGACCCACTCTTTCCTTGCAAGGTGCAGTTGGTAAAACCACTGCACCTTGCAATGTTGTTATGAGACCTGTCACAGTTATCATAACTTAGCCCTAAAGACATTTTTTCTACATTCTCGCCATAAAATATGAATGATTATACCTTTCTAGAAAAGCGCACCCTGTGTAGCCAGGCTCCTACCAGAAGAAGGAGATAAGGAGATAGGGTGTCATATTAATGTTACTCACAGACTCAGTATAAAACAACAATGGTTTAATTGCTTTTAGTCTTGAATGTACATTTTACGGAAAAGTCTCTGTGACCACGAGGTCCCTGTCTAAGAATGTAAAATCACTGTCCTACTGCTCATGCGTAGTGTGCTAAATTTAGTACAGAAAACTGAGGTCATGACACATGGATGAGTGAGATAAAAAAAACACTACATTTTATAAAGTCCTCCCTTCACAATCTTTTAGTAGCAAAAAATTCTCCCTCCTTTAAAACATCCTTTCACCCTTCTCCCCCGTCACGATTAATAATAGGGACCTTAAGAAACCACGACGGCGACGGCAACGAGGACGCGGAAAAACAAGAGATCTAATTGGCAGAACAATAGCTCAGCACGTGCGTTTCGAAACTTTGTACATTTCTTAGCCGTCCTATGCAAAACATCAACGTGAAATAGCCAAAATTTGCGTCGTCTGCGAACCGGAACCGCGACGGCAAATTATTTCATTTTCCATTTGGAACTCAACGGCTACTTTATACGTCATGCTAAAGTTGAGCCGTGGCGCTGTATGAGACAGAAAGCTCATGCAGCTATTTTTGAAATTCTAGCTAAGAGTAGAAATTCATTTTTTAATCGAAGTCTTCCTTAGCGTCGCCGTGGTGGTTTCTTAAGGTCCCTAATGAGCCAACACTGTGACTAATAGACTAATATACTTAAGTGTTATTAAGTAAATAATCTACATCTTGTTTTTATCTTAGGTCACGCTCTGGGTCTCTGGCATGAACAATCTCGTCCTGACCGGGATAGATATGTCAGGATATTGTGGCAAAACATCCAGCCAAGTACATCTTAGTAGTGCATAATAGTTTTTAAAAAAATTTTATTCTCCTGTTTTGTGTTTCTGTTTCTTTGTTCGGTTCCCTCATTTACTCTTAAAAATGTAATTATGTATATGTTTTATACATTGGTGTAACCATTTAAATTTCGATTGGTTATACAGTGTGTGCACGTAGCTAATTCTACCTAACAAAGTTTCCGTCCTGTTACCCCCGTCACCCCCTCTCCCCATCCCAGAATGAACAAATGGTAAACACCACAGCGTACACTATTGAGTTATGGATGCACGCGGGAGGTTGCTAAGCACGAAAGAAGCGCAAGAGTCGCTCGAGGCTATCGCCTCGAGCGACTCTAGCTTCTCGAGTGCTTAGCAAACCTCCCAAGTGCATCCATAACTCAATAGTGTACGCTGTGGTGTTTACCATTTGTTTTATAACATAACATTGATACATTGTAGCTAAAGAGTTCCCTTTTATTTAACAAATCTTACGCGACCAGAAAAAAACAAGCGCGCGCGTAAAAATAGTCTTTGCATTTGCTCACGTCAGCATCGTACACCCATGGGCAAATGGGGGACGCTAAATTGACCAATCAGAGCGCGCGCTTTACTTTGGTTATGTTATAATCAAAAATAGAAAAAAAAAAAAAAAGAAAAAAAAAAAAAAAAAAAGAAAGAAAGGAAGAAAGAGTGGTAGGGATCTGATTCGTGAGAAAACATCTATAACACGTGAGAATTTCGTGGTGAGGATAAAAATATAGTTAACGGTTTTTCATCGCCGCACATAGGCCAAGTAAGCGAAAGTCTTCGGCTTCAGTAGATGGCAAGAGAGATGGTCTCGTTTCCAAGTAGAATTTAAGGGAGACGGTCTCGTTTCTAAGGCCAACCTCATCCAATGATTTTCAATTGTCTGAGATGATCATGAGTGTACCTCAAAGGGCGGCACTTTTACCAGTAGAAGATACGAACCAATAATTTTAATGATCTTAGAAATGCATTCAATACACCAGAGAGAGTCTCAATCAGGTGGTGACTGTTACGGCTAACGGTAAATAACTTTGAATAGTTAATTCTGGAGAGTCTCGATGGAGTTCTGGCTTTTACCGCTAACAGAAAGTTTCTTTGAGCACCTCAATTTGTTTTTAAAACAAACGGTTGAATTAAAGCAGTTTTACGCCGAACGGCTAAATAATTTTTTGCCCTCTTATCGCTAACAGTTATCCCCGCTGAGACCCTCTAGATATTTTCCTTAAAATCGTGGTAGTGAGCAGGAGATCATTTTGAAATAATAGCGAGCTTAATCAGTTATAAATTCAGTTTTTCTGTTAAAGAAGAAAAAAAGGCAAATGTCATGGGTTCTTAATCAAGCGGCTTTCTTTTTAATCGTTTCTTTGAATTTCAGGAGCGAAGCACAACTTCAGAAAGCTGGGCCGTAACGTCATCAACTCTCTTGGTTTTCCCTATGATTATCATAGCGTGATGCACTATACGCCGAAAAGTTTTTCCAAGAATGGCAGGCCTACAATTGTGCCTAAACGACGGGGTGTAAGTTGCCAGAGCTGCATTTTTATCTTTTCAACTTTTTACCAATCAGGATCTGTCTTACACTGATAAAACTATTTACAAAGACCTTCTCGAGGCTACGTCTAAGCAAAAGTGATGTGAAAAAGGCAACCCGTCGCAATGGAAAGTTTTGCTTGTTATGTTATGCGTTACTTGTGTAGCTGATCGTGTTACAGAGCATATTTATGTATTTTGTTTTAGGTAAGGCTTCTCCGCAACCACGTGAGAGTTAGCCGTATTGACCAAGAACAGATGAAAAGAATGTATAGAAAACCAAGAAGATGCAGAGGCTAAAGGAGCCAAAGACAATCGATGAGGTAATCCTACGTAATCGTAACGGTGACAGTTATTGCTTTTTACCGTTATCAATTTTATTGAGAGTTGATCTTGAGATTTTTGACATCTTATTGTAACGAGTTTAGAGGTGTTGTAATAATGTGGTTAAACAGCGGTTCGTTTTAAACTCGCTACACTCTTTTTTTTTTTTTTACATGAGAACGCCCAATAATGGAGAAGTAGTTGGCCTTTCTTTTAAAGATATATCTTGAAAGCGTTCCTGAAATTCCCTTAAAATTACTCGCAATAGTACTTGTAAAGATCAACGCAAACATTAATATGAAAGCCATAAAAAAAGAGATCAAATTTTGCGATAAGGGAACCACGTCATGCAGTCATTGTCCCGATAGATTATGACCGATTTTCAAGAAAGCTCTTATCTGAATTGGAAAAAATAAAGAAAGAAGAAGAAGAAAAGAAAGAAAGCGCGAGTCCCAGAAAGGGAGAATATAATTGAGGAATATACAGCTATTTTAGATCAGATTTGCAAAACAAAATTTTGCTTCGCGTAGAGTCTTTTTCCAGTACATACGTAAAAAGCTGTTGTTAAAATAATTATTTTATGGATTCAGCAGAACGGGAGCGTCGTGTTTCAGTTTTCAAAAGAAAACAAACAAACCACGGAAAAACAATCAAAAGGAAGGGGCTTTTTTTTCAGTCAGTGTTGACGTACTTTTTATTCTTGCAGGGCATTTGAAAACAAACTGGAAATCAACCATTGGATTAAAATAGTGATCACCCTAGCCTAGTAGAATAGACCGAATAAATGAGTGAATAAAGGTGTTGGAAACTGTTCTACCTTGCATATGTTATTTGAAATTAGGGGAAATGGTGGTAATAATAGTAATAATAACACCTTTATTCTTATCTCAGTTCGTAAGCGGGCGGTATTCTACAAATCCTGAAATCTGATTGGTTCCGAGAGCGGGCTTTATTCTCCCCATCCTGTCCGCTCACAGCGGGCGGTATCCGTCTCGCTTGAGTCACTTTGCAGAACATCTCAAGCTTCGTTGCAGGTTTTCACAAATATATCTCATTTTGCCGGCCTGGCAGAGTTTTTGAGCAAAGACTTCAGTTACGACCTTTTGGCGATAATAATAATATTCATTCTTTCTTCTCCCTCGCTCTCAAAATCGCTATGGTTTTTCAGCAAAAATTGATTTCGAAATAAATTTGGTGGTAAATTTGTTTTTAAAACGATTGAAACGCGGCCTAAAAACAGTTTTTAATAATCCTTCACAAAAAGTAATTCAAAGTGTTACAACGAGAGGTGGTTGTAGTTAACAATTACGTTAATGAATGTGACTCTCATTCGTTAATATCTGAATTCTTCAATACAATTTGTTCATTTGTGAAACGTTGAGCGAAGTTTTGAGTTCTCCTCTAAATACACTTTCGCCTATTCTTCCAAATCCCTCGAATTTGAAGATTTTTACCGTAAATTTCCAATCAGAAACCGGAGGAATTTGAGGAATTAAAGTCGCATTAAATCCCTTTGTGTCTAGTAGCTGGAAAGAGTCTCAATGACTTCAGCTTTTTAGTCGAAGAAAGACAGATTTACACACCATTGCAGAAAACAAACAAGCAGACTAACAACTCAAAACACACATTTGCATTCACTTACAATTTGACTTTCCGTGACATTTTAAAACGGAACAGAGGTAAATCTTCGAAGAGTAATCGTCGTTGGAAATAAACAATACTTTCCATAAGATCTCTGGGTGTTTTTTTTTTTTTTGTTTCTTACGCCGGATCGAGAAGATCGTCGCATCGTCATTTAACTCGTGTGTGTCTGTCACACCAGTACTGTTGTTTATTATCCAACTACACCTAGACGAGTACAAATAACACCATAGACGTGTACCAATATCACGCGGTATTTGTACACGTCTATTGTAGTACCGGTTAAACAGGTTTTCTCGCATCGCGCAAGCGAAGAATTGGATTGTAGTTACGAAAAAAAAAGAAATGGCAGACAATTGGAATCATATTTCCGACGACGAAGAGTCAGAATGGCTGGCAAATAAAGATCCAAGTTCATTAGATAAATCGAACGAAGAAAAACAGCTTGACGACCAGAAAATTTCTTCATTTAATGAAGAAAATAGAAACAGCAGCACAACAATGCGCCAAGGCGTTCCGCTTCGCATACTTCTGTCACGCACTCCCCGTAAATAAACATCCGCGAAATTCGCCGGCACTGAAATAACAGTTTGGCGTGTTGGATAATAAATAACTTATTAGTCGTTTTGTTGTGTAGTATCGCTGAGTATTTTCACTCGTTATTTGTATTTTGACTCGCCCTACGGGCTCGTCAAAATACGGCACAACTCGTAAAAATACTCAGCGATACTACACAACAAAACGTCTAATAAGGTATATTTACTATCCAACAACACTTAGTAGGGTACAAATAACGCCGTAGACGAGTACAAATATCACGCGGTATTTGTACTCTAGAGCACCGGTTAAACAGGTTTTCTCGCATCACGCAAGCGAAGAATTGGATTGTAGTTACGAAAAGAAAAATGGCGGACAATTTGAATCATATTTTCGACGACGAAGACTCAGAAGGGTTGGCAACTATAGAACCAAGTTTATTAGATGAGTCGAACAAAGAAAAACATCTAGACGACCAGGAAATTTCTTCATTTATTGAAGAAAATAGAAACAGCAACACGACAACGCGCCAATTCTGTTCCGCATCGCATACTTCTGTCGCTCACTCCAAGTAAATAAACATCCGCGAAATTCACCCGCACTGAAATAACAGTTTGGCGTGTTGGATAATAAATAACTTATTGGACGTTAGTTGTGTAGTATCGCTGAGTACTTTTACTCGTTATTTGTATTTTGACTCGCCCTATGGGCTCGTCAAAATACAGCACAACTCGTAAAAATACTCAGCGATACTACGCAACAAAACGTCTAATAAGATATAGTTATTCAAAAGCGCAGGTTTTTTTCTTCTTCAATTGACAGGTGTCACAAGGTGACAGTTACTTGCTAAAAAATGTGTCAAAGTTTGCTATGAAGCCTTTTCAGCCGAGTTACATTTACAAATTAAAATATTTCGGTTAAAGCTTTCTCTTTAATTTGAATAACGTCTGTATTCCTTATTATCCACTCGCTAACAAATTGTTAAGTTTATGGAGGATTTTCCCGTAATTAAACTTGTAATTGTAGCCCTAAATCATTCGTGTTCTTTTGGCAATCCTTTTGCTATGTGTTAGAAAAAAATTAAAATGTTATTTACCAGCATAGGTCGGTCCGTATTGGGAAAAACTATTCCCTCTGTCTTGAGTACCACTCGGCCTACGGCCTCGGGCGGTATCAAGACCTCGGGCACAGTTTTTCTCAATACGGACCTCCCGGCTGGTGAATAATATATGTTTATTTATTACCCTCGGCGATAAGATTACAGTAAAAAGATTCGAAATTCAAAAATTCAAATTCAAAAATTAAAAAAACAACTAATATATATATACAATTAAGTTATGTCAAATTAAGTTTAGCACCTCAAGGAATAAAAAGATTGTTTGTGCCTAATAGTGCGTGATGCAGGTATTCTGATGTGTATTTGGTTCGTCTTACAAGATTTTCGGTTATGGTCATGATCCAGAGCCTTGTCTAAAAAACGTTTACAAGGATGCGCTTCAGATTCTCAGGATATATTTAAATTCTTTCCTCGTCAATTTCTGACGCCTAGTTACAACTGACTCAACAGTACCCCTTGGGAGTCCTATGACATTTAAACATCTATTCTGCATCCTCTGAATATCTTTAAAAGAACACAATGATCTACTAGATCGAAGGCTTTTCGGAAGTCGACAAAGACCACATGTACGCCATTACATGGACTCCCGGAATCTGTAGCGTTTTACCAGTCTTGTTCGATGCTGGCAAGCGCAGTCACTGTAGATCTGTCTTCCGTAAAAGCGTGTTGGGAAGCATTAAGACTAGCTAGGGTCCTTTAGGTTAAGCTTTGGCTGGATCCTCTCCAACACTTTGGCGACTTGTGGCAAAACTGAAATCTGCCTAAGGTCATTCTTTATATCCGTCGGATTATCAACCTTGGGTATCGGGCTGACTGGTGCATGCTTGTAGCTGGTAGGGGATTTGGATTTTACTTTACTGGCACAGATAATATCGTGTACAACTGGTGTCAGTTCCTCGTGAAACCGTTTAAGGAGCCACGCGGGCACGCCGTCAACACCTGTTGCTTTCCTCGGATTCATATGTTTGAGCATACCGTTGACTTGTCCAATATGTGGAACAGGTGGAGGTCTGTCGTCCAAGTCATTGGAAATCTCACTAACTGACAGTACCGTTGGCTCTCGGTCCTTCCACGGAGCAGCAAAAGTGTCAAGTAGAAGATTCACTGTTTTCTCTAATTCAGCCTTGTTTGGCGAAGTTAGGGTTTTTGACAACTGCTGGGCACCATAGAGCGAGTAGATACATTTAAACCACTTGTAACAGAGATCACGGGCCTTCCTTTCATAGAATTTACGCTTGGCCCTGAATATGAGGGCTGTTACCAATTCACGTTTTTGTTGGTATTTTTCTTTGTCACCTTTAACCCAAGCCCTTTGTCTGGCACGTGGTGTTTGGGATTTGTGCAAAATTGGCATAATTGCTTTACTTGAACATCGATTACGTCAGAGAAGCAGTGCAAATATAAGAACCCTGGACAAATTTCTTTAGAGTGGAGAGGAAGTAAAATCTTGATTTAAAAAAGTATATATTTCTTGAACTTGACTCGTTACGTTTTGGCTACACAGTGTATAGTTTGCTTGGACTCACTTTGCAACGTTATCCACTCAACTTCAAACGCACAAAATCCCCTTATGCGAACGCTAAGGTTTTGTGAGCTCAAAGATTTTTGTAGACGTTTTGTTCCCTCATTACATATGCATGGATATACATACAATACTTTATTTCAGAACAACATGCAAATACATAGTTATTAAGAAAAAGGAAACCCAGAGGCTGGCCCTATATCAAGGGTCTCCTATTTATGTAAAAAATCTAACAGAACTAGTTAATAAAAATATAAAAAATTCAAATAACAAACAGCTGAATATAAATTATAAAATGGCGATTCAATAAATATTCATATGTTTCTTCAATTTTGATTTAAACTCACAAACGACTATGCTGAACACAGTTAACACTGATGGTAAAAATGAGCTCTATCTTAGTGTAGAAGACACAAGACAAATACAACACCGCCTCATTAACTTACTGTTATCATCATTTTCCTTGTTCTTTGTATTTTTGTTTTCTATTGCTCTACGTCAGCTGCGTCATCTACATCAAGTAAGAGCCCGCCTCGTCCCTCCGAAAAAAAAGGCCCCAATATCAACTGAGCATCCGCTATTTGTACAATGGATACAATATATATGAGACTTTAGATCGAGACTAGCGCATACCAAGATTGAATTATATCTTCTCTTGGGCATACTCATCAGAAATCGCTTACCTTAAGGAAAAAGAAATAAAAATCGAAGTCGTTGATATACGGTTATAATTAATTAATGATTTTAAGATTGGTATCACAGTCATTGAAAGGCGCCCAGTTTGAATATACAAGGCAAAAGACCTCTATTATGTGATTCGATGAAGAAAAATACATCTGCATGTTACAGAACGGACAAGAAATTCCTTTTGCAATCCGGAAAGTCTAATTGATTTCTAGCATCCAATTAAGTTTTCGTTCATTCCTCGGCCAGCACTTCCATCTGATTGCAGGCTATTAACCCACTCCAATCACTCAAAACCTTGTTATGGAGAGTGAATAAAAATAAATATTTAGAAATTTCTCGAATGCTTAGTCATGCTGACTTGCATGCATGAACTTTCTATGGAACTTTCCAGAACTTTTTGATAGGTTTTGTTGTTATGATGTAATAGTGTCAAAAGAGTTATACTGTATGCTTCTGAAATGCTCCAGAATACACTGTAAATGTATATGAGGACTCAGTCGTGTCAAGTAGGGGCAGTTGCTGTTTTCGGGAGTGACCGACTGTTTGGATAGATACACCAAGAGAGAGACTTGTTGTGGAAACTTCCTAATTTAAAGAAAATGTGGAGAAACTGTGAAACTGAGGTTGTGCAGTGGTGAACTAAGATATAGTTTGTAGGGGACTTAAGTAGGTTATTGATAGAGGATAGTTACTGTTAGTATTATCTATTGGAGTGGCTCCAAAGTAGTTGAGTACATAGGACTACAGCGGAGCTCACGGCGCACGTAGCGTAGCCCATAATTATACAAAATAGTAGTAGTAACCCATTAAGCCGAAAAAATGTGGACTTATGACTGTACGGGCGTCCGTATAGTACAAGGTTCTACTTTTAGCATGCGCGATCAACTGTACCGCAGGTACGCCAACCCCACGGCTTTAGTCTTGTCCAGCGGGCGTTTGAGTACAACGCGTGTGCTACATTTGTACATAGCTGAGGACAGGATGAATTTAGAGAATGGTACGTTAAGCATGCCCAGCCGAGAGCCGTGCTGGCTCATCCTAGCAGTGGTCAGTCCAAGCGGGAAAAAAAAGCAAGCTCCGTTTTAAGTCTTGGCTAAATCTATATATTAGTGTTTTTCTATCGGTTTAATTATACTGTAATACCCTTTAAAAAAAGGCCTTTAACTCAAACCCTAACTAGAATAAGATGAGTATTGGTTTTGTGGCAACAAATTGCCTTCGGTCTGGGGCTTGTACGTACCACACTCAAAAGGCGATATCTAAACAAGCCCTTCTGTATCGAGGTTAACGCCAGCAAGGTGTGGCCTTTGGGCATTGTTGTGATATTGCCGTTCTGTTTGTGAAGGCTGGGCTTCCTATGCCCTGCCCGCATTTTGCATCACCAGCGGTTTCGCTTTATGACTATTTATTACCGTGACCGCCATTTTGTATTTAGTCTTTAGTTAGGTTCTAAGTAAAGTAAGGCCTATTAAAGGTTAGAATTCAACAGGCATCATGTTCAAAGGCGAAGTAAATATAATCGTAAAACTGCATAAATCTACAAAATAATGTTAACAGTAACTTTAAAACACAGCATTGCGTCTATACTGTATATTGTTTTGTAGATGATCCTCTTTGTAGATATTTTTTATAAGACGTGAATATACTCTTTAAGCTACCTTACGCTGTTTCTGGGTGCCCTGGTATTAAAACATGGTAATGATAAGCAAATTCACTCGTCAGAGGATTCTAACTGTTCTAACACAGGGCTGATGCTGCATAGCTTAAGTTCCGAACCGACCATAAACAAAAACCCCTTGATGAGGAAAATAAAACTGAAAAGCTGCAACAAAACCCAGCCGTAGAAATAAGTGATCTTCCTCCGAATCCTTGACGAGAACAAAGATATCATTCAAGGTTTTTCGGAGGGTCTTCAAGGGGTGATGGCTCTTATGACTACAGGTTAAAATTTTGGCTATTTTACGGCTAACAGTTAATATTACTCCGCTGTTGTCACAAAACCTTTTTTGTGCATCTTAAAAACTATCTGTTAAATTTGGTCAACTTTTACACCTAGCGGCAAAATGTTTTGCCGCTAGGTGTAAAACGACTTCAGACTTCAGGTTAACCCCATTGAAACCCTCTTTTAGCTCAGCACTCACTCTAGTCCAATTGATCATTGTATGATAATCATCAAAATCACTGAAACACTTATAAAATTCTATTTAAAAAGGAAATTCATTCGTGTTTAGTGCTCGTTAAGGATAGACAACTTAGGATTATTAATCAGCAAAGAAAACGAAGTATAATTTATTGCCTAAAAAGAGGTGCAGCGGTAGAAAAACACAGTATTGAGAGTGAGTGCGGCTTACATGATCATCCAACGGTCCTTTGTTAATTTGATTTTTTTCCTTATAGAAGGAGTTATTTGAATATTGTAATTACAACCTTTACCATGCCAACTCAATAGCCAGAAAATACCTATTGATCGATGATACAGACACAACCTAAGCATACATACCACAGCCGAAGATGGGACGGGCCTGGCAACAAATCTAGCAAGGCTAAAGTCAAGGAACTTCATGAGTATCAGTTAAAAACTTATTGGTAATTGCCCTTTCTTCCTTCTAAGTTCATCGGTTTCTACAAAATTTTCATTGAGAGAGAGAGAGCCATCCGTGTTTTACGTTACTTTCCAATTGATCTTTCAGAGACTGATTTTATTAGCAGAGCACGTTCTTATTATATAATTGACATAATAGACATTGAAATGTTCATTAGTGATAATCTAAATAGAACATTGAATGTCTCGAGATTCATACTCATGACACTGAAACGAAGCAAAATAAATCACCCCAAGACCACCTAATCGCAAAAGATTCCATTTTATTCACATCTATTTATTCAATCATTCCAGCTGAATTACTACTTTTTAATATTCATCAATTGAGTGAAATCCCAACATCAGCTGTACAGCAAATATTTCGAATAGCTCCTAATTAGATAATACAGATGACACGCACAGACTATTGAAAACACAGGCCATCATTGGAATTGGAATTGCTTCTAATTGTCTCATAGAAACGAATTTTTAGTGATCAAGAGTAATTTGGATGCGTTCGGGGTTTCCTTTCCTTGGTTCTTAAGAGAAGGTCAAGTAGGCTCTATTCAGGAGCATGGAAGTACACTTAAAAAGCAAAATATTTTAAGTGAAATCAGTAGTCTTTATCTTACCCAAGTTCCCCCTAAAAAACTAGTTTAGGCTCGTTTTAAGAAAGATTATATTTAGGAACTCCTGTAGGTTTTTTTTTTTTTAATTTTCAAAGCTAGAGTTTTTGCCTGGCAGGATGTGACAGCAAAACTTACGGGCTCTCCACATTTCTAAAGTTTTAAGATTTCTCCGCCGCACTTATAGCGTACTTTGTTGATGGTTTCCTAAAGTGAGACTCTTTTACTTCCAATACTTTGCAGACTAGAAGCTCATTCTAAAGCTCATAAAAGATGAAATTCCTCTACATTCTGGTCCTCTTTGGGGTAGCCAGTCGAACCTCCTGACGGTGAGCTT
Source organism: Stylophora pistillata (assembly GCF_964205215.1). Lineage (NCBI taxonomy): Eukaryota > Metazoa > Cnidaria > Anthozoa > Scleractinia > Pocilloporidae > Stylophora > Stylophora pistillata. The sequence continues at coordinate 5,564,344 of NC_142527.1, forward strand.
TTTCCCAAGTGTTGATTTGTAGAGTTGACTAAGGAGAAAGAGTCGTAAGCGGCGAACAAAGAGCCCTAGGATTCTAGAGCACATCTGCCATGTTTATTTCCACCTATGATAATTTATGCTAAATATGACAACCAGGTGAAATAGCCAATCAACATCAAGTAGCATCCACCTAAAATGTCCTAGATAGCTTAGGGTTTTATTAGGGCTTTTAATGAGTATACAACACCTTTTAGTGATCTCCCCTTACAGAAACTACTCCGTGAGGCACTCTTAATTATGGACTTCGCTTCCGTAATGCATTTAGATAGGTAATACTGGACAGAGCTTTTATAACCACTAGAATCTGATAGTTTTTGAAATCAAGGGTTTTTTTATAAACCGAGAGAAGTTCATATGCGGAGTGTTTCAGGGCTATGGATTTCTCTATTAAAGTATGAATCGTGTTTGCGACGATTTTGGCACAAGCGTAATTGTCCAACGAGTTTGTCTTGCATATATACGACTATCAAAAGTTCCCGTTTATTTCTTTATTTGTTGACGATTGAAAATGTACTGGATCAGCCAAAAAAAATGCATGCTTAAGTTTTGACTCATCATCTTTTGCTCACGTGAAGCATGAAGGCAAGGAAGATCCGCATAATTTTGAGAGAGACATGTTACTCTCTCAAGGACAAATCATCCAACTGGGAGCAGGTAAGTAATACCTATATTAATCTGTGTTTACTGCTTGACAGAAAGGTATACGCTTCTCTTTTGTTTTCAGTAATTTCCAATAATTGTTAGATATCTGTATGGTCAGTTCAAAAATTTTTTTGAACTGATCCATTCTAACAATTATTGGATTCGGTTTTCGCCAGATAGCGATATTCATAAAGGCCAAAGTTTGTGTCACTTGGCGACGCTGAAGGCTGAGGCGGATAACACAAACTGAGGCCTTGATAATTATCGCTATCATGCCAAAACCTAATCTAATGATTGTTTTATTATGCATAATCCTGAGCTGCATTTGTAAAGATAAGAGTGCATACAACTATTTTCTGCAGGTATGACTTAAGAGAATGTATAATAATACTACTTTAGTGTCATCAGTAGTGACTTACCGTCGAGGTCACGAGTACTACTTTCCTTCTATTCCGGAATACCAACCAGAAAATTCAAAGAGGGATAGTTTTATTAAGCCTGAGAATTACATAGGTATATTGCTGAAAATCTATGTCGATCGAATCGCCGTAATATTTCATAGAAACCCTAACTTTACACAAGCCTGTGGTTTATTGACCCAGTGCATTTCAGCTTAATATTCTCAAATTTCAGTTCAGGCGTATTCCCACTCGCCACTTTGGATGTTCTGGCAATGTATAGTGACGTAGGCATCCCTAACAGGACGAAATTGTTCATGCCATAAACTTAAATTGTGCGGCCTAAAGGATTCAAGGACTAGTGGAAGTTTAAATGAATGAATGAATGAATGAATAACTTTATTAACGTGTCAATCGTTCTAGTTTTTAGAAGTAAAAACTAATTGGGGACACATACTACTTAGACTAAACTAATAAATATAATAATAAGAAAAAAAACTATATACAAACAATATAAAATTGATAAAATTAAGTTTTACATAACTCACAATTTTCACAATTATTTTTCGATATAACATTTGATAGGTCAAGGACTCTGACTTGATTTTTAAATGCAGTTAGAGAGTCAGCCATTTTGATTGATTTGTGGAGCTTTGACCAAATATAAGGTCCCATGTACCTTAAGCTATGTCTTCCGTATGTAACCGTGTTGTATCTTGGTAAGGAGAAATCGTCTGCATTGCTAAGATTGTACCTACTTATGCCGCAACTAAAAAGTTCAGAAATATATGATGGGACTAAATCAGTCTTAACTTTATACATAAATATAGCCATGTCCTGGAGTCTGCGATTACATAACGTTGGAAGTCTTGCTTTATCTAGAAGTGCTTCATAAGTGCTAGCCCTGTCACAGTAAATAGCCCTCATTGCACGCTCCTGCAGCCTTTCAAGCTTTCTCTCGTGTGACGAGCGACAATGGTGCCATACTATATGACAATATGTAACTTGGGGTAAAATAAAAGCTTTAAAAATTCGTAATTTAGCTTCAGTAAGCATTAAATTCCTAAACCTCATAAGTACTCCTACTTTCCTTGCCCCCTTAGTACAGACATTATTGATATGCTTAGTAAAGTTCAGATCATCATCAATTGCCACTCCCAAAAGACATTCTACAATATTTATATTCCATTGATTATAAGGCAAGCAAATGATGTGGAGGAAAATCAAGGTCCTACAATATTTGAAGTGATCGACTCGATAAGAAAAGTATGTGCTGACTACGATCAAGGAAATGAAGCACTCTTTAGTGCAACTTTCCTTTTGTTGACAGTATGATAACATTAAACATCAAACTGTTTGGAAATTGAGTGACTGGACCCTTGCAAGGACTGCACATTCATGGAATCTATCCAATAGAAACTCTTTGTTATTGTTAATGAAATCTACAATAGAGTTCTAAAGTCATTACGTCATGTTTCTACGCAACCAAACAACTTGGGTCTAAACAAAACGGCCAGGAGCCAACATGGCGGCGCTCTCGATATCATTGTTGGCTTCTTTTTTCGCAGATGAGCAAAAGTCTTTAACCAGAGGTGAAAATCACTATCAATCTAATCATATTGAAAACTTTTTCTATAACGATGGCGTGATTCGGGGAGAGGTTCATGCCAGCATGAAGAAAATAGTCTACAAAGTGACGGTGAGTAATCGACACGCTCTGCCATATGTTGTAGTACGTTTGATTCATTCTTCTTAAACGTGTTCTTGTGCACGATTCATGTGTCCATTACTAACTTTGTCGTCTAAATAACGTTTTCAGTGGACAATTAATTCATAGAAAGCCGTAATCGTGATATCAAAGTCTAAATACAGCCGATGTTTCGTCACTTTTACTTAACCCACTCGCAGATGCCTTTAAGTTCGTAAATTAACATCTGGTTTTACCACTTTTTTAGATTTATTTAGATGAAGAAAAAAACATCAAGTCAACGGACTGTCAGTGCCCGAGAGGAAAGTTTAAGCGTAGTCATGCTGCTGCTTTGTTTATTCATGGCCTTTATACCCTTAGTCGAACTGATGTTGAATGCCAGTGGAGAAAGCGTAAGGCCACAAACTTGCTGCCATCGACGCAAGAAATGTTCCCGCCAGCAAAACCCGGATATAGGGTACTTTTGAGAGACCCGACTTGCGAAGAACGCAGCGACCTTTTTCAGAAGTTGAAGAATTATGGTAAATTTACCGGTTTATACTGGCTCATGAGCCCTGAACCTGAAAACCAGTCTGGTTCATTGCCAGTTGCTACTGTGGATGACGTGATCTTCCAAGAGGAATTTTTGCAACTGCAAGGCGCTGGAGTACAACGGCAGTATTTCCTGGAGAAGGTCAAATTCGACTGGAAGACAATTGAAGATGTAAGTTGCCTCACTTCAGGACAAAGGGACAATCCCTCTTGGCAAATGATCAGGAAGGGTCGACTAACAGCAAGCAATTTTGGGTCAGTTCTAAATGCTAAGCGTGTTACCCCTTCCTTGATCAAGCGTCTTCTTGGCGAATACGACCTTTCCAGAGTAAAAGCTGTCCAATGGGGGGGGGTCACTAATGAATCTGAAGCCATTAAAGCATTTACAATGAGGACTGGCTTGGCCGTAGTGGAAACAGGGGTGTGGCTGCACGAGTAAGGTGTCCTAGGTACATCCCCAGATGGATTGGTTGGTGATGATATTGTACTTGAAGCAAAGTGTCCCTAACCCCAGCGAGACCTGACTATTGAGGAGGCTTTGAAGTCAAATAACTTTTGCATAGAAAAACAAGGATGGGAAAACTGTTTTGAAATGTGACCATGTTTACTGGCACCAAGTCCAAGGGCACATGTATTTTACTAAGAGAAAGAAATGCTTCTTTATTGTGTGGACCTTGAAAGACTTCATTGTTCTCGAAATCCAGCGGGATGATGGTTGGGAGGCTAGCATCCAAAAACTAAAGGATTTTTATCTAAAACACCTCTTCCCCAAAATTATTGAGGGAGAACTTTAAGATTTTTCAGTTAAATGGTAGAATATTTAATAATGATTAATTGCACTTCAGTTTACAAGCCTATGAATCAGTCTCACCAATTTAGGGCACTTCTGGTGAGATCATAACGCATGCTACCTCGAGCTCTGCATGATAAATTATAAAACATATTATGGTATGTAGTGTCTTATATGTGAGACTATAACAAATATGTGCATGTACTTGTCCTGTAGTGAGGATATGATCTGAGTATTAGGAAAAAAATCCTTTGTATTGAAGCACTTCTCATTTGGTACTATTACATTGTTAACTTGAACAGAATTAAGTCACTTTCTCTGCTTTCTTAAATGTCAGAATACACCATGTAAACCTAGTGACAGAGGGTCTGTCCCTTGGATAGATGACTTTTTCCAAGTACATAAAGTTTAAAAGCCAGAACCAGATGATATAAACATAAAGTTTAACCTTCTTACTACAGTATTTATGACAATAAAAGAACAACAAGTTATACATCGAACTGATAATACAAACTGGCTTTTGAAAATAATACTTGGACAGACAATTTGTCAAAGTACAAAAAGGAGCATTCCTCTAGTTTGTTCAGTCATAGTCTGTTCCTGCACACCCCTCTTTAATCAAAGGGAACTGCAAGTTAACAATAGCTCCACATAACTGAAACACTTTGTTGATGTGAGACCTCAAGTATGGCGGGACAAAACTGAGAATTTTAAAATCTTTAAGTCTTGCATTTGCCCTTTCAACATGTATGCGACATCTAGCAATTGACTTGGTTAACTTGGCCTCACTTTCAGTGAATTTCCCATGTTGAAGAAATGGTGGAATGTTCACAGACACACCCCTAGGAACAATGTCTTGAATAAGAAATCCTTTGTCTGCTAAGATCAGATCACCAGGAACAAAATGATTTAACAGACCCAACTGTTGGACAATCTCTTTGTCAGAGATGGATCCAGGGTAGAGGTCACTAATATAGGTCAACACCCCATTTGGTGCTACCCCTGTCAAAACTTTGAATGAATTCATTCCACGATAACTCGAATAGGTGAAATTTTGCTGACTCATAAGGCTTGGTGTAGCAACTTCAATGTCAGTACAATCAATGATTATTCTGCAGCTTGAGAACTCTGAAAATGATGATGGTGAACAGAGCTTGTTCTTGTTCCTGGAAGGAAACACTCTCATGAGGTCATCAAACAACAACCTATGCAAGACATGTACGAAGGTTATGACAATGTTTGAAATTGTTCCAACACTGCATGAAAACAGCTGTGCCAGGTGCATGTTGGTATAGTTTTGCCGTAACTTCATAAGTGTTATGAAGATTTGATCCTCAAAGGTGATTGACTCAACTTTCCAACCACAGTAATAAGATATGGAATCCCTGTATATAGCCGCATAATCCACAACAATAGTGAAGATCTCTTTTGTTGTTAAGCCAGTTTCCATTCTTATTACTTCAGAAGTCATCATCGAGACAGAGTAGTGAGTCTTTTGATACTGTATGGTGTCCTGTTGACTACTCAGCTCTTGCTTTGCTAGGAGTACTTCTGCCTCCAAAATTATTTGCTCAGTTGGAGGAGTGGTACTTTCATCCTGGGCTTCTGAAGACTCTGCTGGTGTTGTGGCACTAATACTGGCCAAGATATCTTCTACTGCAGATAACTTAGCCTCTGAGTCAGGCTTCTTTTTCTTCTGCACTGGGGGCTCTTGTGAGGGGAATAGTTTATTGGCATTCCTCTTAAAAATAGTAGGGCCATTTGATTTCTTTCCATCTTTAAAATGGCAGCTGCACACTTTCGAGTACTTGCTGAGATCTCTATCAGCTCTCCTGATAAAAGATTGTAATAATCCTTGATATGAACATAAAATAGCCCCATTTTATCAACTCATTTCTTGTCTTTCTAACGAAAGAGATAGCTCTGCTTCAATATAAAATTATCTAACAAAAAACAACAGAGGTCTGTATATTTTGAAAATCCCAGGAGTTGAATTCTTCAGAGTTTCAAGGCATATTTGGCGAGGGAAAAATTTTAGATAACAAGCTTCAACAGCGACAGAATGTTAGCTCGTAAATATGAGAATGGCTCTATTTGTTAAGTTAAACTTAGCTTATTATAGGTGACACCGATCAGTGAAGTGACAGGCAGCTGGGCTTCTTTTATTCCACAGTACAAGTAACGGGAGTTTATGGACGCTTATTCCCCGGCATACAAGTCGAGATAAAGCATCATGATCAGCCCTCACGACAGAAAGATATGAAAATCTCTACCTTTACAACCTCGATCAATGAGTGATTACTCAGTTTAAAAATTCACTCCCATACCAGATTAAATTCGATAGAGAAAAGTTATTCATACCTTAGCAGGAGAACCCAACGTCTGTATTCTACCTTTTTCTTCTCTGGATTTGGAAAAAGGAAAAACTGACAACAATGCGATTCCGACTGATGATTACAGTCGGGAGCGAAGCACTGCATAACCTTACAGCCAGCCAAAAGATGGACTCCTATAGAGGTTGTTTCTTTGATTCTTTGGAATACAAAGTCCAAAATACCAAGCTGTTTAGTGGAAAACCTATGACGCCACAATTAAATATGGCGCCCGTCTTTCAATCTCTTAGTTTTGTTTAGACCCAAATTTTGGTCGTCATGACAGCGTGACGTCACACTTTAGAACTCTACGCCTGACATTATTTAACTGAACAAGTAGTCATCAAAACAGAAAAGTATTAAACACACTGATTGGATACTACGACAGTAACTGTCTTTACCTCTGCTGGAAAGAGATTATTCCTGTCACATTATATAAGGCTATAAATTAAAATGCCTCAATAATAAACTTACCATAAACTCCATGCAAGTTGACAGCTTGAAGTTAACAATGATAGCAGTTTTCTTGTTGAGATGCAGTCATATAAATAGATCCTATTCTCTTAACAGAGACATTAATTCTTGACCATAAGGTGCTATCTTCAGAAATTTGTGAAGTCATGGTCCCTCCTGGACACAACAATGACACTTATTATACATTGTAGTCATCATCTGTATTTTCATTTCACTTATCTAGGTATAGTTTTTGATGACCGCCTTAGCTGGAATGAGCAAATAAAGCAACTAATTTCGAAGGCGGGAAAACGCATAGGAATGCTCGGCAGGCTTCGTAGAAGCCTTACTAGAGAGAGTGCAAATGTAGTGTATTGTAGTCTAATTAGGCCAATTTTAGAATACTGTGTATGTGTGTGGGGCTGTTGCGGGGAAGGTCGCAAACAAGACCTTGAAGCCCTCCAAAACCGGGCTGCTAGGATAGTGGCTAGAACTGTGCGCAGCAAGCAGGCAATGGACGTTCTGAAATGGCCCACGTTGGAGGAGCGCCGACGTAAATCTGACTTTAAACTCGTTAAGAAATGCCTGCAAGGTCAATGTCCCCAGTATTTTAAACAATATTTTAAACGTAATAATACAATCCATGCGCGTGCTACTAGACAAAGCAACCTCTTACATCCGCCTGCTGTGAGAACTGAGATTGCAAAAAGATCCTTCTATTATTATGGTTGCACTCTTTTTAACGAATTATCTTAATGATATTTCGTGTTATACATCTTTTAATCTTTGTGATGAAATTTTGTGGGCCGAGGCCAGGAACGTGTTCGATAATTGAGTCAGTTTGCTAGACATAACGTCTCGTAGTCACGTTCGACGCACTAAAAACTACTATAAAACGAATACAAGAATTGTAAAAACGTGTAAAATGGTATATAAAAGTCACTTGTAAAAATGTAGCGGAATTCCAAATCGATTTCGATCAATTACGATCCTCATCAGTAGTACTCCGCCATGTTTTTTAAACATGGCGGAGTACTACTGATGAGGATCGTAATTGATCGAAATCGATTTGGAATTCCGCTACATTTTTACAAGTGACTTTTATATACCATTTTACACGTTTTTACAATTCTTGTATTCGTTTTATAGTAGTTTTTAGTGCGTCGAACGTGACTACGAGACGTTATGTCTAGCAAACTGACTCAATCTTTTAATCTTTTACTTGTAAATAGTTCTCTTTTTATATTATTACCTGTTTTAGTGTAATGTTTTAATGTTGTTGCTCAGGGCTCCCATTGATAACAGACAGCTTTTTGCGTCTGAAGGGGCTACCCTGAGCCTTATAAATTAATAAAGGTTTTCATTTCATTTCATTTCATCATCTGTATTCTCATTGGCTAAAAGCCTACTGTTAATTCTAGGAAACAGTGCAACCTACAGATTATTCACTAATCTGCTAGCAGATTATTCTGCAAAAGCAATGTTAAGTTCACACAGCGAAGTAAGAACATGCCTGGTTGAATCACTTCTTCAACATAATGCATTTTTTTTTAAATTTTCTTTAAATCAAATGTATAATAATAATTATTAGTGAAGGTGTAGTCTGATCGTCCGGGTGAGTGTAGTCCTGAGAAGGACTGTTGTCGGTGGTAGTGACTGACGTTTCGACAACCTGTGCGGAAGTCATCATCAGAGTCAACTGAATGATTGTTGTCAGTAGAATGTTCTTATTCCAGTTCGTGTGAAATGATCGGTTGGTTTTGCCGTGATGTTATTGGCTGTAAGACTCAAGTGACGTAAGTCGGTCGTGGTTGGTCTGTTTCGATCTGTCGGTAAAGTTAGGTCGTTCTTTTTCGGTCGTTTGTGATGTTAATGTCGTGAATGAGTCGTTTGTATGGAGCGGGTAGTTGTTGACATCTGTTTAGGGGAGTCTGTTCTAAGTTAGTAAACCAGCTTTCCAGAGTCAGTCGTTGAAAATAGTCAGTGCTGTAGGTTAGGCATTGCGCAGAGTCCCAGTCAATGTTGTGGTTGGTAAGTCGATGGTGTTCAGCAATGTGATTGCTGACATCACCTTTCCTCGTCGCCCGTCTGTGTTCAGTCAGTCTTGTTGTGAGGTTTCTGCCAGTCTCACCGATGTAGAAGGCTTGGCAGTCGGAACAATTGATCTTATAAATCGTTACATTTTCGCAAAGCAAACAGTAGCATGTCACACAACATATTATCTAAACTGATTTCTATTTTAATTCCTGAATAATCTCAAAAATACCTGAAAAACTAACTATTCGCCAAATTACGAAAAATATCCAGCCTGGAACAGCTAGTTATTCCGAGTTAACAATTATAAACTTATTGGTTTTCTCGAGCAAGTTAGAACCCAACGAGACCTGTTATTGTAGCGATTTCAAAACTAACTGAACTCGTTTTGATTTTGAAAAGAGTAACATGCCACAAGATATCATCTAAATTGACTTAAATTTTAAATTCCTGAATAACGTAGTGTCAACAATGCCTGATGAAATAAGTATCCACCAATTTCAACTACATCATTCGTTTTCTCCAGTACATAATTCAGCAACGCAACTCAACGCAACTCGTAATTCCATTTCAAAATTTAATAAAAGTGAATAACTTTTGCTTTCATTTAAGACAATTTCTACAACTACAGCCCTGTGATGTTTGCGTATCAGAATTATATCTAATAATTACCTCCTCTAAAAGTAAAAGCTTTTCTGCCACGTCGGTTTTTGACTGCGAAGAAATCTCTCCTTCAAAGATGCTGTTCAAAACACTTTGAAATGCCGTTAAATTGACTTGCTCGCCACTTTCAAGTTGGATAACAATCTTTGCGCAGACTTGTTTAGTACAATTGCTAGATCTCATAGTGTATCCACACCTGTCACAGTGCACTACTTTTCCCGCCGAGGGTTGGAGAAGTCGTCTTGAGCAATACTTATTTAAACAATGAATGAATGTTTCAACTGCCTGAACTGAGTGAATATTTGACACTTTCACCGTTACTTCATTACAGTCTACTGTGTTCAGATCTTCTTCGGAAACGAAGCCCTTTGAAAGTGTGTAATCAGCAATAATTTCTGTTACTACTGAAAGTACAGTAGTAGAAAGTTTCTTCTTTCCAGCCCAAGAACGCACTTGGACAGGGGCAATACGATAAACTTTCCCGTCTTCAATCATTGGAATATGTTGTTCCCATATATCTACCACTATAGTTCCAGTGGAATCTGAAAACGTAGTCTCCGCCAATTTCAACTGCTTTGCACCAACCGTTGAAATGTCGCCAACACGTATTACTTTTCCACTCAATGTGACATTCTCCCATTCATTGGTACCACTTCGTATGTCCTCAATTGAAACGGGCTGCGTACGCGCCGGCATCAGGCTCTCTTTGAACTGAAATGTTTGTCCAGGTACTGATATCTTGGTCATGTGATTTATAATTATCTTCTCGCCATCTGAAGTGTAGGTGAAGCGTTGAATCTTTACAGGCGTACGACATTTCTCGGTATCCGCCAACAGCGGCCTTTTGTGTTTAGAGTACAGCAACGCTTCTTGCAGCTCTATATCTTTAGTTTGTAACAGTAGTGTAGAATAGTCAGTAGTGTTTTTTTTCGTTACGTTTTATCGGAGACAACTGGTGAACATAGCCTATAATGGCTTCGTTGCCTGAACGCCTTGGCGATATAGTTGCTTCAGGGACAATTCCGCTGCTGTTGCCTCCCTTGAACTTTCCGTGCCCTTCACTGAGCTTACCATGGTCTCCATATTTGAACTTGCAGTGTTTTTCGTTGAACTTGCTGTGCTTCTCATTGAACTTGCTGTGCTTTTCGTTGAACTTGCTGTTCTCGTCGATGAACCTGATGAGTTCCTGGCATTTGCTGCGCTCCTGGTAGTTGACGGAGACCTGACATATTTGTCCGCCAGCGTGACTGTTTTTTACTAAACTTGATCCATGCCATGCGGACGCTATATTCATATGATGTGACTGGATCGAAAACTTTACTCATCTTTGATTGGCTAACCTAAACTTGACCAAAGTTCAAATGGCATCTGTTCTGATTGGTGCTTTTCGATCCTCACCGCGCCAGCCACGACTCTCACGTTTTTAGTTGCGAACCCGAAGCATACTGACTTTTTACATTGCGACACTGTTTTCGCGAAGCGTTCAGACTCTAAAAATTTGAGGGCCAGATTTAGTTGAGCTAAGAACTATAAGTTAGAATGTGCTCGTATACTATAGAAGCCTTTGATCGTAAATACTTGCGTGTGTTCACAGTAGAGGTCACAGTTTGACAGGAGACAACAGCAAAGTTTTCCGACTTTGTGGGTTTAACCATGAGCTATCATGGATTGTATATTACTTGTAAATTCCCCTTTTAGCTTTTTGGCCAGCTTCAGCGAACAAGCTGGGACTGAAAATTCGACTATAACACACTACGCTATAATTAACTCTTTTCTTGCCAACGTGACGTTAAGCCAACTTTGGTAGCTTTCTGTGGAAAAGTCCAGTTGGGTACCCCAAGTGCCTGTAAACACTTACGGGACCGCTCCCTTACAACAGCTCTTCATCGCATAGTTTAACTAACAGTTCAAACAGGGTTTCACAAAAATGGTGGTAACTGGAGGTGTTTGCATTAATACAGCAGTGGTTCCAACAAGAGCTTCCACCAGTAATTGATAGCCTCCACATGTATGCATTGCGGATCTTTTTGTAATGATAGCTAAGAATCCGAAAAAGTCCAGTTGGAGAAAAAAAAACAACACTTTTGATCGGATGTTTAACGATTTACCAACCGCGCACAGCTCAAAGCTAATAGAAGTATAATTATTTTTTCACAGATTCCTGTGACTCGACAACAGATATTGCTTATTTCTATCATGTACTCGATATGTTACATATGTGCACTTACAGAGAGCCGGAAAGATCAATGGCATATACCACCGTAGCTCCCAGCTATCTTCCGAATACACTCGCACCCCTTCCCAGAAGGATTGTTTAGATCACGACCCATCTTGACTACTTTGCGCTGATAATTTGTAAGGAGAATGTCTCCTTCGAAAATTTTTGGGTGTTCAAGAATCCGCGCTTTCCCTACATGAAAACGACATTTGAATTTTTGTCCGGCTTTACAGTAATCGACAATTTCTTGAGATCCAAACTGCGCATGAATTATGATAAAGGGTATTCCCATATCTCAATTGCAAGTCTTCCTGGCGCAAGTGAATTGTTTCAATAACAATTTTTTACCTGAAAAGTAGTATCGCTTTTCAATCATGACTCAAACTTTGAATTTCTTATTTGGGGTGCAAAGAATCGAATAAATCATTTTTTCACATTGAAGTTCTCGAGTCTCTTTCTACGAGTACATTTAAGAATAGCTCTTACTCTTTCATTTTCCACATCTTCTTTAATTGGAAAAACCTCTCTGGAATATAACGTATGATTCCCGATTATCTTTTCTTCGAAAGCAGTGGTAACTTTATCAATCGATGCAAATGCAATTTTGCATCAAAGTGAACAATTCGCGAACGCAAATTACCTTGACCTGCAATTTCATAATTTGAGAGAAATCGGAGAACTCTACGAAATTTTGATTTAGTAATATCAAAAATATCTCACCAGTAACTTTCACACTAACCGGCTTTGGCTCTTGCCAAGCACGATTCCAAAAAAAAGCAAGAGCGTATGATAACTTCATAATTCTTAGCTTTGGCATCAGACGAGCCGACGAATTACAGCCAAAACAGCTAGCATTTATTGAAATTTGTGTCATTTTATTTGTTGGAAGCACTCTCTCTTTAATGAAAGTATAACTTCTTTTTACTTTATTTTTCTCTTTATTCCCGTGGCAACGCATTCGATAACATAAGCCCTTGCTTTGACTACTTTGACCTCAATGAACAATTATGGCAAGAAGAAAGCCCCCTTGACAGACGCCAATCTCTTTCTAGGCTGGCAATGCGCGCCTACTATTTGCTTGTTATTCGGCACGTTCCTGCTCAAGTCAAGATTGGTAAACATCAATAAATAAAAATACTCAACTGGAAAGCTTTTTCTGCAAACTTTGTTTAACTCTTTTTTATCGAGCCAGGCATACATCATTTAAATTTGCACGATTACTGTTGTTATTTGTTTCTTGTTGAAATTAAGAGACAAGATTATGTAACTGTGTACATTGCAAGGGTGTTTGATGTGACACCTACTGCAGCCTAAAACACCTACAATGATTTCCGATTTCCATTCCAGTGAACTGTTTATATAATAAAAGAATTCTGGGAAATTCCACCACAACTCGAGAAGGGAACACCTCACATTTCCATTTTGACAAATTATTAAGATCGTGTCGGGCCACCCAGTCCTACCAGCAAAATATCACATCCATAGAGATTTTTGTCACTCAAAACTGGCCCAAAAAGCCTTGGTAGGTCCTGGTAGCCATTCACAGATGGGCAGGGGGAGACGACTTCACTTGTGAACTCTTGCATAAAAGTATTTTGGCGCTCCAGTCTACATGAAACCAACTCTCACCTCTGTTTTCTTTCAGGGGCTTGCCTCTACCTCCATTCCAGCTTAATGATCCTGTCCTGTGGGCTTCTGTAGAGGGAAAATTGCTCAAAGAACAATTAGAAACGCGAGAAAACGAATCGATTTGAATGCATCCAAACACGAGGGGTTGATCAAGGTCACGTAACCCCAAAGTCTGAGCCCATGGTGTCACAAAACCGCAAATATTGTGAGGTATACTTTATATAACGACAAACAAAGTGAGCTTAGGTTTTGTATGGCCAAATTATAAGGTTTTGTATGCTGGGAAAGGGTTAATTTAAAATGTATTTCCAAAAATGCGTTGGGTGGGAGTTCGGGGAAAAAAAATTTCTAAAGAATATTTAGACTGTTAAAGGGGGTGAGAGACGTGTGTTGACGCACAGCTGCAGATGTTTGTTTTCCCTGCCATAGAGCTAGCCAAACCCCAAGCCCAAACCATTGATCTAGAATAAACACAACACAAACTTTAGTCTGATAGTTTTCGCCGGAATCTAGGCCACCTGCTTGATTCCCTCAACCGATGATAAAAAAATTGTAATCCTCTTGAACAAGTCATCTTGAAAAAGGTTATATATCATGCCTGAGATTCTTTATTGTGATACGTTAAATTCTAGCAAGATGTTATAGCACAGCTGCAGTAGGGAATTTTTTGCAACCCATCTAGGCCTGAAGCAATGCCTTACACGTGAAAAACATAAAAACAAACAAATTTATGTGAGGTATTCATATGATTTAATTAATATGAAAAAGGCCAACATTATGACAAAAGCGTAAAGTGATTTTATCTCGAGGCCCGTCATATAGAGTTAAGTATTTAGGTGTGCCTTTGCATGGGGCAAGGAGCATTATCAATCACAGATCTTAAGCCAATCAAATGAGGTCAGATCAAATAGCACCAAGGTTATAGGCAAGGTCAGTTTCCCTCCTGGTCGTTTTCGCCTTCATTCCCATCGGGTTAACATCCGAACACAGATTTTCGGTGCTGTAGAAGAATTTTCCCGCCCCCTCCCCATGCTCCGGCCCTCTCTTCAGGCTTTTGTTGCCTTTTTATACGTATTTGGCTCTTTGCCGATATTTAACCCCACCTTTGCTTAAGAGATTGCGTGATGTTTATTATATCAATGTTCTTGATGTGGGTTGAAATAAAAGCGTCACTATTATGGCCAATTTATCCCACATTAGCAGTTATTATTTTTTCTTCCGTCAATCTCGTCAGCAAACTAGCGCGACGTCACGCAGAGCTTCGGTCCCGTTTTAGTGAATATACGCGGGTTTCGTGATAAAATGATTTTTCTTACGACGATTGGTGTCATAAAGGGTTACATGGGTATATCAGTGAACACTACTCACACGTACCTGCTCAAAATTTTTTCCTAGGGCGATCTTTTGGACTGCACTTATTCGAAGCTCTTTTCAAAAGCTAAGAAATGAAATACTAAACGCATTTTGATTGCTTTTAATCACTAAAATTTGTTTGGATGATGCAATTCGAAGCAATTACAAGGCTGTCCTGGTCTTTTTTTCTAATAGTTTTAAAAACGATCCAGCGCCGAATAACAGAATACACGATGATTGTTTACAATCCCAGTCGTACAATACAACTCTAATTTACATGACTGGTACTCATTTGTATTATTAGTTTAGTACCAGAAGGAGCCATTCAAAATAGTCACTCAGTGATGACGCGGAGTTTTGACGCTATTGATAAATAAAATGTTTAATTCCACTAGGATGGATAAATTAATAGATATGAATGAAATGGGATCTTCTAAGATTAATCAGTTTTTGGCTGATACATTTTGCTTCGTTTCAATGCGCACGAGGCAGGAGTCCGACAGGAGAGGAAAGTAATGGACCATTAGGACTATCACTAAGGAGCGTTTTAAAGTCTATGTGATATATGCCATTCAGATATTTAGAATTTGCCCTAAGTAAAATCATTCTCCAACAAATAAATTGCAATAGGAAATAAAAAAAAAATTGGTGGCTCCCTGAAGAATTGTCTATTTTAGCAGTAACAAATGTACATGTGCGGTACGGTGAATGTTCATGAGTTTATCTATTTGACATCGATGACTTTTTTTTGTAAGAAGAAACCGGATGTTACAATGTACAGATATAAGATTATGGTATGTTGGCTCATATAATACCATAATGGCTAAGCCAATAAAAGTCTTGAATTGCATTGTCCTATGTTCCAGTTTTTATTATAAAAAAGTTCGGATATAACGCGCGCTGTCATTGGTTGAAAGGGCGTGCTCTATGGGAGTATAGAACATGGAGTTGAAGATGTCACGCCATCTGCCAATTTGTAAAATGGCGGACCAAATCTCGAATTTTTCTCTCGGGTTTTTATTCGACCCAGAAGTCCTCTGCGACCTAGAAGACGAAAGAGAAAACGAGCTATTAGCGTCCATTGATTTAAAGGATACTGTCAATGACAATGCGACCTACGCGTTAAATGAAAGTGAGGTTTCCAATGAAGTTAATTATGAACACAATGAGCGCGGCGGCAACTTAACCAGGCAAAGATTTAAAAATATGTCAAGTGCCGCAATAGACGACATAATTACAGGAGCAGAAACAAAGAAAGCCAAACAATTCACCAAATGGGCTATCCGAGTTTTTGAAGGTGAGTTTTTTCGTTGCAAAAATATAATAAATTCAATATGAAAACCTCGAATAGAGTGGACGCACATTTGCTAAATTTTCTTACCAAAAAAAAAAAAACAATCAAGGAAAGTGGATAATTTTAAAGTTGGCTAGCACACGCACATTTCCAACCAACAACTATAACTTTCTCTCGAAAATGAACACCAAAATACAAATAAAAATCTTTTTTTTTCGTTGCCGTATTTTAATAGCTTGGTGTAGTGAAAGAAAAGTTGCCAAGAACCTCCACGAGATGAACAACACAGAGCTTGACCTAAATCTCCGCTACTTTTACGCAGAAGCACGAACAAAAGATGGTGCATTGTATTCAAGGTCGTCCCTTCTTGGATTGCGAAATGCAATTGAAAGATACCTCAACAACCCGCCATTTAACAGGGGAATCTCCATTTCAAAAGGCACAGATTTCCAAGCGTCAAGCAAGCTCCCTCAGAGTCAGATAAAGCTAAACAAGTGCGAGAAAAAAGAAAATACAAAACACAAACCTCCAATTCCAGTAGCAGACCTCCAAAAGTTGAAGTCGTCAAATACAATCCGGGGAGACAATCCTTGGGGTCTTCTGTGGAATATCTGGCTTCATATAACCTTGTACTAGTGTAGTCGAGGACGCGAAGGTCTACGACAGTCGACGAAGCAAAGCTTCCAGTTCTTATTAGACAATTACGGACGGGAATATGATTCAATGACCCATGACGAGGCTCTAAGAACCCTCCAGGGGGGATTGAAGACATCAGCAGTGTAGAAAAGGAGGCCAGGATGTATTTAAGATCAGAAGATCCACTTTTTGACGGCCTCAAGTGCCTCAAGGACTATCTCCAGAAGTTAAATCCTGCCTGCAAAGCACTTTTTCAGTACCCAAAGCGAACCGTGAAATCTGAATATAAAGTTTGGTACGACAACAAGCCTCTGAGGGTCAACAAAATTGAAGGAATGATCAAGTGAACAGCTAAGGGCTTATTCAGATATCCTCTCTGGTGCATTGAATGGAAGACCATCGCAGCCAAGTTCCTCTGATGCAGCCACCAGTTCAGAAAATCCTCCCGCTGCTGTGAATTCGACCATTGTTTATTCACAGAAAAACACAGCGCAGCAGCTTGTCAAGCTCTCACCACAAGATTTAAACAGTTTGTTTTCAAATTGTCACATTGATAACGTCCAGGTTTTCATGGGCCAAAATTCGGCCGGATTTCATTGATCATGTTACTAAAGATACTGGTTTTTAGTACGCAAAAAATGCACTTTTGTGCATTCGAATTATTAAGTAAGATTTGCGATTCTTCGTGATAGCTTTTGATGGTTTGACATTTTGACAGCTTTGGTCTTATTCATCCAATCAAATTAGGTTTCCCATTCTAACAAGGATTCTGATTGGCTTATTGAATGCCAGAGTATAGAGCATGCTGACGACATTGTTGGTAGCTTTGAAAATAAAGTTCGTTTGGAAATTGTGAGTAATGCGTGGGGAATTTAACGGATTCTTTACTATAAAACAAATAGAGAAGCCTTGACTGTACTCTGTTCTGTAGTAAAGCACTTAGGAAGTGGCTAAAGCACTCAAGAAATGGGGAGAAACACGAGACTACGTCTCGTGTTTCTCCCTTCACTTCTTTCGTGCTCTAGCCGCTCCCTGCGTGCTTTACAACAGAACAGAGCACAGTCAAGGCTTCTCTATTTGTTAAATAAAAAATAATAGAAATTAGGCCTGTTGTTTCTGAATGGAGTCTAATGGCTGAGTCAAACTCGAGAATTCGATCTCGAAAAGTTCAATACATTGTTGCTGTAAAATTTAATCTCAGCATCTCTCTTGTATTTTTCTTTTCTTTAACTCGGTTCCTTTTTCATTTTTCAATCTTTTTATTTTGTTACTTTTTCATTATCTTTTTCGACATTGTTTCTCCATTTTGTCCCTTTTTTCCCTTCTCTATTTTATCTATATTTCTTCCTCTCTTTTACGTTTTTCCTTTTGTTTCGTTTCCCTTTGTTTATCGATTTATTAACCTCAATTATCCTACAAGCTCGGCATTCGCTCCGCGGAAGGGCTAACACTCAAAACGTCAGCTTTGGAAATTCTTTGCGGTGGCCCGATATACATCATTGACGTGGTTGTTAAAACCAAATTACTTACGAGCTGTTGGCTTTAACTGAGAAATACATTCTATTCCAAAAAAGCGATAAAAATTCCACATTTCAAGCTCATCCTTTTATCGACTGCTGGATATTCAGCTTTGTTATCATCACATACCACAGAAGCTAAGTTTAACAGTTTTAGCGATGTTACTTTGCACACTTTTGCCTTTGATCAGCACCCAAGAATGCTTAACGGCGAGCGAAAGGTGCCTTCACAAATGTACTTTTAATGGATTGGTTCAGACCAAAGTCATTCTGGATGGATACACCATTGTCCAGCTACTGACTGTCGACAAGATTATAAAGCATTGTCGGGCTATGATTCCTATCTTTTCTGGTTCGAGGGAAACTAATAGGACTTAACGAACTATGATTCATGTAACTGAAATAAAAAACTTCGACAGTACTAGTTTTGAAACGACTTTTAGTGTGGTTATTTATGATAGGGTGAAAAGGCAGTTACTCCGGCTAGAGGAAACTTACCTTTTATCCATTTCAAAACTTTATACTCCTCTGGAACGAGTTGTTTAAAGCTGAGTTAAGGTGACCCAAGGTTGTTGGGAAATTTGATTTTATATCCTAAAGCTTTAAAAGAAAATTCAGTTGAAATCTTTCTGTCTGCAATTTGACGACTGGATACTCTAAAAAGAATAGAGAAAATTTTCCCAAAAAGGGTTTTCAATGCAGAAATAAAGAAACCTGGATTAAATTTTAATCTTGGGTTAGCGCTTATCGGCCATTCATCCCTTGATCGGGTTGTCTTTGTATGCACGATCAAAAATCAGAAAATCACCCACTGACTCAGATTATATTGACATTAGATGGTGTGACTATGAAGTCAGTTTTACGTAGTATGCACGATCCTCGCAATAGAAAGCGCTATTTATGCAATAGCGAAAATCAGACCTGAAAAAAATCAGGCCTGTACGGGATTCGAACCACTCACCTCTGCGATACTAGTGCAGCGCTCTGCCAATTGAGCTAACAAGCCAACTGGGAGTTTGCTGTTAAGTTGATTCGCAATAAACCCGTGATGATAAATCAGATACAATGAATATATGAAGTTCATATATTTTGATCTGCGGTATTAGATACGTATGATGCACGTACAGGCCTGATGCATTCTGACATGACCTCCTCAGACCTTTTTTTTTTTAAGTTAAAATTTTGAACATGTAACTACTAGATGTACCACAATAAGTTCATCATATTTAACATCAAATTTAAATTTTCTATTCCTGTCTCCTTTCTTCTTTTCCTTGTTTCTTTCTTTTTCTTTTTTTCTCCTTCTGTCTTATGATTTATTTCTATGCTCTGTCGCACTTTGCTTAAGGAAAGGGCCCAGCTCCAACTTCATCAAGAAGTTATCAGCAATTAAAACCGATTAACCATTTGGTGAATTTTTCTTCTATTTTTTGTTTCGTTTTTGTTTCGTTTTTGTTTCGTTTTTGTTTCTCAAATCCCTGTCCTCAGTGACTATTTCTTGTGCACCGCCAAGTAGAACTCATCGAGATCAGATTGCATGCCTTTATACACATTAACCCTTATACCAGTATAAAGGAGTATCATGCTAGGTGATAAACACGTAGGTTGGAGAGCATTACGTCAAGGATTGCCTTCGCAACTCTCCTAGAAAATTTGTCGAAGTTGAATTGAGATTTAGTTCGCTACCTACTGCTGCAAGAAATGTATGTTTTAACTTTTTTGTCTCTCCTTGAAAGACACTACAGAAAAAAATATAATTAAGTGACCATGCAGGAGCTGGAATCTCTACTCGCGAATGCTACTGTGATAGCTTCTGTGTAATAATAATAGTTGTAACACAATTTATTGTATAGTGCCAAACCCTAAAGTTCTACATTTTAAAATATCTGTCGTGGTGGAACGACAATTGTACTCGGCTGGTTCGATATTTGTATATTTTAATCACTTTATTCGCTCGCGATACTCCAAAACTCAACTCGACTCGCTGTTGAAAAACACTCGCACATGGCCCATAGCAACGAACCGACCTGTCAATTCACATAGCAACGCAAAAATAAATAGATAAATAAATGTACAGGAAGCGGGAGAGACAATATCATATACAATTATAAGAGTCAAATCTCTCACAAACAAAATATAACAATTAGAAAATTATCGGAAAAGCTATTTAAAATAGGACTAATATGTAGCCTTATTATAAATAGACACGTTTTGAGTTAAGATTTAAATTTGTACAGGGTTTCTACTGATCTTATTTGTGGAGGGAGATGGCTTTATATGACGGGAGCTGTGTACTTACCATCATCTATGTTTTTCCTTAAGATTTATATGTAATCGTCTCTGTCATGATCAAGGCGGGATTATTCGTGTTAAAAACCCAGCGCATGTCCTTAAAAAAGGTTTATTTTCAGTGCCTCATTGTTACGAAACAGGAAAATATAAACTGTTTATCGTCTCTTGTACGAAAGCAACCCATGGATACGATTCTCCCATTAGTGCGGTATAAATGCCATCATTCGTCCTATAAGTATTAAGAGGCTGTCTCTCTTATTTCCACCCGGTCAATTTCGCGTCAAAAACAATTTTGCTTGAAACTCTGTCAACAGAAATACTTTACTTAGGAAAGAACTAAATTAGGTTTGGTTTAATTCGAAATAATTTTACTGACTGCGTTAGGGGCCACAGTTATTTCCCAGTCCGTAGGGACCGTGGCAACGTCTCGAAAATTGAAAAATATGCATATTTTGTAGCATTGTAAAATATTTGATTCCCATGGTTAAGCCAACGAATTTGTATCAGATTGCTTAAAAACCTTTCTAGTCTGCCAAGAAAGTTAGAATTTTCCCTCTCAATATATCTGAAAAGGCGAATGTTAGCATATTCTGACCCCTATAAATCGCCATCGGCCGATGGCCGTAAATAACCTTTATTTAGACGTTAAGTTTTGGGATTTGGGACCTGGATGACAACTCTATCCTACACAGTCGTTAAGTTAAGACCTTTATAGGGAAAAAGTGCAAAAAACCCTGTACGTTTTCGATTTTTCACAAGTTATGACCGTTTGAATCAACACATGTACGAGCATTCGCGATTTCATCACCTACACCAATATCGAACTACTGGAGCAGATTTTGTCATAAGTACAACTTACCCGCTTTGCAGCCCATAACCAAATTGCTGAAATCCATGACAACCTCAACAAATTGCTAGGTATTGCCTTCGAAAAGTAGGCTGCATCCATCGTGATTCGATCGTGGTATCAAAACAAATGGTCGGAATTATGGCCACATTTCGCAGTTAACTAACCATTTAATATCGCTTCCGAGGTGAATTTTTCCAGAATCAGAATATGAACTCTCCATGTCTGGAGGCTGAGGGGGAAATGAAGGTTTTAGGCTTCTGAAGTGAAGAAATAATCGCTAAATTTAGATCACGACGATCCAGTTCGATGTTGTACTGTTCTCACAAAGGTCCGCACAAAAGAGAAGACCGCTGATAGCTTGTGCCGTACACTTTGTCGTATGATTTTGTTATCCCAATTTACACCTCAATGTAATATCTGGGGAGAAATTGTGGCTGGAAAGAATGAATGCTTTCAAGCTGGAGTTTGATATGATACAATTAATAAATTAATTTCAAATGTCCTGAGCTTGCTTCTCTCGGTTTCGCGTCGATTGTCTCCACAGACCAGCAACATGTCAATAGCCGGAGAAATCGGCTACAGACGTGATAAAAATTTTGACACATGCCTGGTAGGAACAGATATTATAAGTGTTGCTTCTGGCAAATTTTCAATCGTTTTTATAAAAAAATATCCCTGATTGCGACAACCTGAACACACTTATCCCTGTTTTTGTAAAAAATGATTTTGACTTGAAGAGCAAGGCTCAGTACGATGCCTATATCGTGTATCAGACACTGCTTGACATGTCGTCAAACTATGTACTATCTTTCACTGACTTAGTTCTGAATTCTAAGTGAGTAAAGCACGACAAAATTTAGTGTCACAGATATCATAAGCTTTGAGTATTACACTATAACAACGCCGTCAGAACTTGATATCGGAACTAAAGGAAGTTTGTACCTGTAGACAATATTCTACACTTTCATCAACTGTATAGGACATTGAGATAGAATAAATATATGAAAATCATATATTTTGAACTGCGGTATTTGATACGTATGATGGACGATCCTCGCAGTAGATAGCGCTATTTGATCGTCCATCATACGTATCAAATACCGCAGTTCAAAATATATGATTTTCATATATTTATTCTATCTCATTTATCACTTTCACAGGTTCATTACGAATCAACTTAACGGCCTGCTCTCAGTTGGCTTGTTAGCTCAATTGGTTAGAGCGCTGCACTAGTATCGCAGAGGTCAGTGGTTCGAGTCCCGTACAGGCCTGATTTTTTTCAGGTCTGAATTTCGCTATTGCTCAAATAGCGCTATCTACTGTGAGGATCGTCCATCATACGTGTATAGGACATTGTTTACATAAGTTTACTGTGAAACACACTGACAACCTTTAATCACGTCGGACAGTTTGTCTACGAGGATCTGCTTTTTGTCTCTCAATTTTACAGGGATCTCAAAATTACTACTGATGGCTCTCAACAAAACCACATTGAATTTCTGAAGTGTGTTACTGTGGTAACGTTCACAGAGGTCATAGGTGTCGCAGCAGATTGGATGCGAGACTTTGATCTCTTTGTTAACTTTGTCTTCCAGATCTTGTCTCTCGGAATTCTCCTGGACGCATTAGACATCTTCCTGCTCATCCAGCGATATCCCGATCACACCCTGATCTTTGCATCGCATTGCTGATAGCCGGGAGAAAAAGCTCTGAATTTGGCTCTTTGTCAGCCACTGTTCTCTAGTGAACAAACGTGCATTTGATTCATTTTTCGCATTTCGCATGTCCACTGCAACTTGGGCGGGGTCTGCCCTTCACCCAGTTCTTTCTCCAAGTGTAAACCGTGCCGTTAGGTATTCTTTTGCATTCTCTGAAAATCTAACACTGCCCCTCGGTTTGCTTACGGCCCATCCTGTTCGTAGAGGCGAGAGGGGCGAAGTATCCCCAGGAGAAGTGAGTGGTATACTGGAATCCGACGAACAGCTTCAACACTCGATACCAGCGGTATCTATTGACGAGAACTTAGGGGCCTAGTCCCTTTTGATTGCATCATGCTGGCTTAACCTGCTGACTGTATGCTTTCCAACGTCCAGGTGGAGTTCTAGTTGCGAGTACGTTTCGAACACTTCAACACACCCAAGCACAGAGCATTCAAACAATGGCGTTGTACTCTCTGTTTCCTTGCTGCCCTTTGAACGACGCTTGACCACACGCTTTTCAGGAGGATCATAAAACCCTTGAGATTCTATGGTTTGAAGGGACGTTTCACCTTAGTGCTTGATATAAATCACGTCATATGGGATGTACTTCTCTTTACCGATGCCATAACATTTCCAAACTCTTAGACCGGTATCTCCATATTCGAAGTTGTGGAAGCAACTGAAATACTCAATCTTATTTCAACAGAGAGTGTTCTTTGATTCGTCGACTGTGCTAACTGCAGCGGTTGTTCCCTTCACTGGGTGTTGTGTCAATGCATCTCTCATGTCCACGGCAGTTAGAACATCGTGCCCTTCGTTGCAGTAAGCGCGAATAGAGGACTCAATGTCTTTACCAGACTGCGGCTCCGAGTAGTGATAACTATGAACTTCAACCCCAACTCCTTTTGCGACATCTCTCACAGCGGTTACTACGTAGCTGTTACGATAGCAACCGGCTTCATCTGACCTCAGATTAACTTTCTGCAGCAAAGGATTCTTGACTCTCAGCTGCTTTAGAAGATCTTCGAGAATTGACGTAACTGCATACCAGTCCTGGGTACACTGATCAAATAGGTGAGCGTACGAGATGACTTCCGTCGTGTTAGACTGGCTTCGAGACACAACACTACTAATGTGCCAACTTAACCCTCTATTTTCCGTACCAGTCACTTTGCTTCTCTCTATAGCGCAGCTGCAGAAACTTCATGGCCCAATCTATAACAAGAAGACACGAAGTCTGGTCAAGCTTTGCAATGATATCTTGCTTTGCACATTCCTGATTAACGGACCTCATAATGTGATCTTTCCACTGAACGATAGCCTCCGAAGATTTGTGGATATCGTACAACAAGTCATTTTTTGGTCCTCGCTGTAAAAAACTAAGGTTTTGTTATCCTTAACAATCTGTTGCATCTTCTGCAAAACGGAAGTATGCGCAGTTGATCATTACGTCATGGAAACGGCGCAATATAACTCCACAATTTTATTTTATTATTTAAGTAATTTCGTCGCATTGAGAGCAGAGAAGCGTGTGTTGATGTGAGCATTGTTCCTGGAAATCTGGATCGTTTGGATCGCTGAGACCAAACTTACGACCGTGGTCGGGACATTCCCTCTCATCTTCCTGCCAGTGACTCTGAAACTGGGTTTTGAGGTACCTCTTACCCTCGCTGAGGGCTCTTCGCAGTTCGTCTGCCACGTTCTTTGCGAGCCCAATCTGATCAAGCTAGTCCACTATTCGGAGGAGTTGGGCGAATCCCGCCGACCCATCAGCTGCTGTGTTATCCAAGCCACTAAGGGACTTCTGTTGAGAGGCTTCCCTTACCTCGAGGATGCGAAATAGGGTTGAACGGCTCAGTGGTTCCAACTGCTCTTCTTCGCAGAACTGACGGTACTGCTTGACCATTGTTGACCTTCTGACTTTGCGAATGACATTTGGCATTGTGATCTTCTCACCACTGCTGAGCCTCAGTTTCCTCGTACTAAATGACACGTCTTGATAAAAGTAGGGGCGGTTCGCGAAGTCTGAGAAATGGTCAAGCTTTATTGGTGGCAGTCGAACTAGATGACATGGGGACTTTTCGACCCAAGAACCTGGACCACATTCTCTTGCATGAGCTCTAGCGCGTCTAATTTGCCACTCGGTTAACTTTGCGTATGGCTCGTGGATTTTCTGAAGCGTCTTCACTGGATATCGATACGCATACAGGCTAAGAATTTGGGTCTTCAAGGTACTCGTCATGGCGTTGGCCTGCATCAACGACACAAGGTCCTTGTGGCTGGTCCCTTTATCGGGTCTGAAACAGGCCTGAAATAGCTCTTGTCCAGCCTTCGGAGCTATGACGTCACAAACGAGAGTACAAGCTTCAGTAGCCTTGTCGATGCAAATCTCTTTCTCGTGTTCTTTTGCCTCCTCCCATGTACTTTTCAGCTGAAAGGTCAAGGGACTGACGCGGCCACCACCGGTTGCTAGTGGGTTCAGTTTCTCTATGGCATCTGTAAACGCCGACATTGCAAACTCGCTGGTACTTTCAGCTGCCTCGTCGTCTCCAAAGCTCTGGCTGTCGGTCCCAAATCTGTATCCCTGAGTCCAATCAGACGTAAAGGCATTCGCTTTCGGTCGAGGCGGCGTCGCGGCAGGCGTTGATGTGACCGTTGCAAGATTTATAGCTGCCATTCGTTTGGCGAGTCTGGGAGTTGAGAAAATCAAACAAAAATTAGAAGTCCTCTCGCCATGTGATTGACTGCATACTGTGTCAACCACTGAAATTTTTGAGCGCATTGTTGCGAAAGTAGAATTCAGTTCATCTTCGTCAGCAATACGCGCAAAAAATTCCGTTCTGTTCACAATCAGCATCACCGCGTGTAATTGTCTGGTACATTATCAGCCATTTTCTCTTTTAAAGTCGTCCAATTTAAAGCCAAAACACTGTTTGTCATTTTTTCGAAAATTTTTCCCATTTTGGCCATGCACCAGTAAACATAATTTGCTTACTGGATCAGCAATATTGCGCGAAATATTTTAGTGTGTGGCCACGCCGAGGAAAAAAATTTTGCTTGCATGCAACATTTCCATTGAACATTTGTCCTTGAAAGTTCTCTAGGTGTCAATTCATATCATGGTCTGCTTTATTTAGAGGATCAGGTAGCGTTATATCACCTATAAGGTTCGTCCTCTTGCTGGTTACTTTCTTCGAGACGTTGCCCTTGCAACAACGTCATGTTCTCCGCGAGTTTGATCTTGTGCAGCTTGTAACAAGATACACAGATTACTGAAAAGCACGAAATACAACAATAATGCAAAATGATAATAAGCAGAGTAATACTCATAGATAACAAATAAAACCAGTTGCACCATGATCACGTAACCCCTGGGTACTCTCTTAAATTTCCAATAGGGGGTGTGCTGCAAAGGTTGTTAAACTCGACTCTAGGGATAAAAGGACGAAAATCGATGCCTCCTGGTTTCTATATCAATGACGCAAAAGGGCTTGTAAACATGTAGATGTTGAGAGATAAGGTAGGGCAGAAAAACCCAATATATTACGCATTTTTCACTACAGTTGCTGTTTCCCGATTATAAACATAATTGACTAACGTCACAATTTTTTAGTGTTGGAAAC
The DNA here is from genome assembly GCF_964205215.1 of Stylophora pistillata. NCBI lineage: Eukaryota > Metazoa > Cnidaria > Anthozoa > Scleractinia > Pocilloporidae > Stylophora > Stylophora pistillata. The sequence goes on from NC_142527.1 coordinate 5,591,086, forward strand.
TTTGGTTGTAGATTTCAAGTTTGCTTCAGAGCATTGTTACAAGTCGAAGTGTGACTTAAGTTATAAAGTTGCACTAGCTGCCACATGGCCTCCATGTGGAATGAAGGTACGTATCTTACGACGAAATCGCAGCAGCTGTTTTGTTTTATACTCACTTGCGTGCGAGCTTTGGCCCAGATGTTAATCAAATCCAAAATACTGAGTTCTGACATTTACCGCACCTCAATATATGTGTAGATCTTATCTTAATTCAAACCGTGGTCCACATTTCAGGACAATACCTTATTGGTAAGCTATAATTTACATAATCCTACTTACGGGAACCTGTTGGAACGAGTTCTGAAAAGATAGCATTAATTTCCCTTGACATGTCGAGATGAACTGCATTTCTAGTATTTAGCTGCTTTCTCCGGCCGTTGTGCAGCGGGTACTGGCAAGTGCGACATGGTCGCCAGTTATTACCCATGTTTCCTCTATCCTTTTCGCAGATCCAAAGTTCTTCAAGTTGATCGGGGAAAGGTCGTGTGGCAACCCTGACCTGTTAAAGATAAGCTCATATTCTTGTACCTTTCCTCTAAGCTGACCTAAGTGACATGCTTGTAGATGATCATTGATGTCACCTCTACATTCTGAGAGCTTTATCAACCTCGCTGAAGTCTCGCTACAGACTGAAGCCTTTCTGGCTTCGAAAGAGCACTTGCATGCCATACTACTCTTGTGGCGTTCCAGAAAAATAAAGGGCCAGCGGGTTCACCCGCAATGGTCAATGCAGACCTCTGTCAACAACAAACATATGAAACATATGTGTGAACTGCGGTTATGAGACGTATATGAGAACGATCCTTCGCAGTAAAGCACTATTTGAGCAATAGTGAAAATCAGACCTGAAAAAAATTTCAGGCCTGTACGGGACTCGAACCACTGACCTCTGCGATACTAGTGCAGCGCTCTACCAATTGAGCTAACAAGCCAACTGGGAGCAGGCCATCAAATTAATTCGATATAAACCCGTAGATGATAAATCAAACAACAACAAACATATGAAACATATGTGTGAACTGCGGTTATGAGACGTATATGAGAACGATCCTTCGCAGTAAAGCACTATTTGAGCAATTAATTTGATGGCCTGCTCCCAGTTGGCTTGTTAGCTCAATTGGTAGAGCGCTGCACTAGTATCGCAGAGGTCAGTGGTTCGAGTCCCGTACAGGCCTGAAATTTTTTTCAGGTCTGATTTTCACTATTGCTCAAATAGTGCTTTACTGCGAAGGATCGTTCTCATATACGCAGACCTCTGTGATAACAGAACCACGGCTGTGCTCGATAGTGCAATCGTTAAGCCTTAAATTCCAAATTTTAGCCCCCAAACTTCGACATCTAGACTTGTGGAGTTCTATGACTGATTCTTGAAGAGAATGCAGCAGCGATCCAAAGTTTGACCAGGACATTAAGCGCGAAACATGGCTTTAGTTTTCGAGTTTAGTTCGCAACAACCAGTTAAAGAAGAGTGTCGATACACGCCGACCGCTGAAGTTTGGAGTTATTTACTGGAGTTATCATTAAGTTCACCAGTTTGAAGAGCGAGGAACATCTGAGGTGCGCCGAAGGTAAGCTGTATTTATGACGAAATCTGCTCCAGTGGTTCGATTTTAGTGTAGGTGAAAAAAACGCGAATGCTCGTACAGGTGCTGATTCAAACAGTCATAACTTTTGAAAAATCGAAAAATTACCGGAGTTTTGGCATTTTTTGGCTATAAAGGTCTAAATTTAACGGCTGTGTAGGAAAGAGTTGTCAACCAGGTCCCAAATCCCAAAACTTAACGTCTAAATCAAGGTTATTTTCCGCCATCCGCCGATGGAGATTTATAGGGGTCAGAATATGCTAAAATTCGCCTTTTCAGATATATTGAGAGGGCAAATTATAACTTTCTTGGCAAACTAGAAAGGTTTTTAAGCAATCTGATACAAATTCGTTGGCTTAACTATGCGAATCAAATATTTTACAATGTTACAAAATATGCCTATTTTTCAATTTTCGAGACGTTGCGACGGTCCCAACAGACTGGGAAACAATTATGGCCCCTAACGCAATCAGAAAATTATTTCGAAACAAAACAAATCTGATTTAGTTATTTCCCAAGTAAAGTCTTTCTGTTGACAGAGTTTCAGGCAACTGTGGCGCCGCGTCGGTGGGGGTATCAAGGTAATTTGGTCATACATATCAACTAAGTTGAAATTGTAAATTGACCACCGTAACGAGTAAAAATGCTGACGTTTCGAGCGTTTTGGGCTAACGCTCGAGACGTCAGCTTTTTTACTCGTTACATTTGCCCTGACAAAGAGCTGACGCTCGAAACCTCAGCTTTTTGCTCGTTACGGTGGCCAGTTTACAATTTCAACTTAGGTGATATAACCAAATATCAATAAAAAGCACTCTTAAAGACTAACACACGACCAGGTACAAAATTGACATAGGCACGTTCACCTCTCCTCCTTCCCCTGAATTTAATACATGCCTTTAATACATTTAATACAAGGCTGGCCCCTCGGAGAACAGTCTATTTTCTTCCCTTGAATCTCAAATTATCGGGAATCATTGAGTTTCGAGGGAAATAAAATGATCTGTTTCCCTCAGGACCAGTGGTTCAGTTTTTAATGAATGACGATGTGGAATATCAGAACCATGAAAAAGCTAATGATAACCATGACTATAACAATAACGGTGGTGAACAATGATGATAATGGTTATGGGTGTAAAAGTATTTACTGCTTTTGGTAATTTTATTTAGTTATCTTAGATCAAGGAATATAAACTTTGTGTCCAAAACATGTGCTTAGTCTCTTTTCTGCGCATGCGCTAGACCATTGCCTAAGCTTAGCTAATGTAACAATGGGCTATTATCAGGACTAACAGTAAAGTATGAGCAATAATTGAGCTAACAACCTCCCGGTTAGCTCAATAGATAGAGCGCTGGACTGTTGTGCGGGAGGTCGAGGGTTCAAGCCCCGGCCGGACCAACACTGAAGGTCTTGAAATAATTGAGAAGAATATGCTACCTTCCTATAACATCAAGAAATGGTTAGATATTCTAGTCTTCTCGGATAGGGACGAATAAATGGAGGTCTCGTCGCATACAGGGTTAGGGGTAGGAGACGTTAATTTCCCACGCACGAGATTACTGTGTGATAGATTTCCTCCCCTGGGGTGGGGTTGGTGGGATTTAATGGGTGGATCACATATGTTTCGTTCTAGTCCTACCCTACTGCGGTAATGCAGTGAAAATGGTTGAGAAATGATTTTCAAAATTAAGCGATAAGAGCTGTTCTATTTTAGAGCTCAATGCATATGCTTACTTACCAGGGTCTTGAGTAACAATTTGCGTGGGCAACCTCTAACTTTAGTATATTTAATATATTAAAGCTCACACAGCAACCAAGTGGACAATCAGACATAGTTTGATGCTACTCTCGTTTAAAGATTCAATGGATGTAAGCGGGGAAATACCCAACGTTTCGACACTCCTGCCTAGTGCCTTCATTAGGGGTCATCTGATAGTTGCCACAAGAGGTCCTTTTAGATGCCCACTAATTAGCTGCCCATTTTTCCGACGAGGTGCAAATAGGCGTCAGGTAGTAAGCCGCCCTCATTGCGATTTAGAGGAGCTTAGGAGGAGTTGATTTGCCAAGCTTCAAAACAAAGGCACTGGTGGTAGCGACGATTAGCGGTGATAATTTTAGAATCAACCCACCCAATTGTATGATAAGTTAGGCATGTGTGCTCCGCCAAAGCTAAATTTTCTTTTTTTGCAAAAGAAGACCGCTTTCGGATGTTCTTTCAAACGCGTACCAAACTGACGTTTGGTCTGTCCGATATGCTCGTGATCACAGTCATTGTGCGGAATAATAAAAATAGCGTCGGTTCCTTGTTCTTTCGTAATCAGTATTCCCAACAATTGTAATTTCCCTGGTCACATTCACTACATTTTTAAACCTGAATAGCATCAAACTATATTTTAAACATATTTGTTAGCTCTAACTATCGTAGTTTGGAAAATGAAACATGGAATTTTCATGTCTTATATGATAATAAAGCAGAATGTTTTTATGGATGACGTTATCAAAACGTCTACCTCCTTGAGATCATAAGTAAGAATAAAATAAAATGCGTATACAAATCACTTGTCTTTAAAGCAATTTGTTCACGGAACTGTTCGTTACACAATTATTTTTAACTTACGTAATGCGGGATGAACAGACAACCATAACACCATCAGGCCACCGTCGACCAATATTGGCAGCTCACCCAAAGCCACCCATCCTAATTGCAGTCGCTTCTCTAGGTTCTAAGACCATGTCTTCTCCTTCAAATAAGTTGGGATCTTCTAGTTCTGCAATTTTGGGGATGAAAAGATAACAAATTCTGGATTGAAATAAGATTTCTTTCTAACAGCCGCGTTCAAGGTTCTCCAAAGGTAACTTTTACGTCTAGAGAAATGATTGAATTGCATACTGACAATGCAAAAAGTCATAAAAATATATTAATTTGCTCAATCGATATTGTTACGGGAAAATTTAGTGATTTTTCCTTATGGATGTTAAGCATATTTATTCGTTGTTTTCAGAATTTTAGCGTTCTCAATTCATGCGAGTTTCTTTAATTGAGATGTTTAAAAAAGATAAAAAGCCACAAGTAAATCTTGAATAGCCAAGTTAAATTGTATAGCTGCATCTCGGTACTTTTGTTGTTCAATTCTAGTGAAATTTTGGGTACTAAAGTGTTAATGATCTTTCCTGCAAAATTAGTTCTCATGGTAGCTGGCAGCTGAGTAACTTCAATTTCCTTTTTTTACAATTATACTTAACGCCAACCTTGCTTAGATAAGCGGAGACTTTTAATTACTATTTTTCATTTTGTGTTGTAAGCTGCCTCATTGTAATTTCCATGGGTATCTTTTCTATACCACAGCTGTAACTTCTCACCTAAGTTTCCAATTTGAAATGGCCTCGAGTTTGTTGCATCCGTCCTTTTAATTTGAAATTCTTTCCGTCGTAGAAACAGCTTGGAATATTTAGGTAGTTTTCGTTTAACTTCAAACAGATCGTTACCGCTTCTTTTGTTTTGCTGTTGAAATATGGTTGATTTGGGATAACAATAGCACTTCACACCAGTTAGTTGAAAAAAGAAGCTACCTTGTGCAGTTTAGGGGATTACTAAACTGAAGAGGCTAGGGGTCATGTCGCTTGTTGATTTGACCTAGAATAAAGTTTACTGTGAAACCAAACGCTGTCTCATCCTTGACGTCCGTTTAAGCTCGCTCGAAGTAGATCTCCATGTACCAGGAAATCGTGACGAGTTTCCGTTCTCGCAGCCGAGTGGTCCCTACCGAGTTATTTCTCCCAGTTATTGCTGTGCCGTTCAGTTTTCCAGTTTAGCAGGCGAAAGCTTATCGTCATAATATTGCAAGTTTTATTAAAGGAAAGTGAACTGACATAATGATCCAATGTGTTAATAAAACATTTCAGTTCATCAGGAACGAATGATAATACCGAAAAATTTGCGATGCCTTTAGCTCCTAAACTTCGCTCTTTCGCAAAAAAATGAATTGAGCTCGTAAGTTCGGAAGATAGACCCAAATGCCCCTTCGATCTCTTTAGGAGGTAAGGCCAGGTACACAAGTTTCAACCTTTCCAAAGCAAGTTTACAAAAGGCTGTATTAAATGCGAACTGATACAAATTCCTTGCTCTTACATTGACGACGAAATACAGAGCAAAATGCTAAGAAAAATGCTAGATCCGATTATGCTCACCTTTGAGACCCTGGACGATTACAACCACGCACAGAGCAAGAAGGAATAACCGCTTCATGATGCTTCATCATGAAACGCGATATAGGCTATGAAGAACAGCCAAAAGTGCGCACATTTATTGCAAGTTTTGTAAAATCACCTGCTTAGATCTCCCACTCTATTTTGAAGTATCTTAAAGTACTTTGTGGGCTAGTATGATAACGGAGGGAAACATATGCTCCAGATGACAACTCTTACTGAAGTAAAGTGGATTTCTGTCATTCGTGGATTTTTTTTGCTAATGGAGTTGACATATCTTATAAATTTCCAAGTGTTTGTTGTGTTATTGCCGTGTGTTCATCTGGATCAAAACTTGGGTCGAAGCAACCACTTACCCACGCAAACACGAGTATGCACTTGAATCAAATCATTTGAAGAATAGAAATGGTGTGGTGTGCGTCTGCCGAACACAACTGAGTTTTCTCGCCGATGTCTGACTTGTGGCTGTTGTCTCAGAATCATTTTTAACCCAATTAAAGTTTTTTAAGAATAATCATATGGTTTTAACTGCGTGGTTGTGAAATGTGAGAGTAAATGAAAGGCGGTCGGTATTTTCCTTATGTTACGTTTTTAGTGCTGGCGTCGATCAATCAGTTGGGTGCTGTGGTAGACCTCTTAAACGACAGAAACAGGATAGCGTCGTTTCTCGGTGAAACTGACAAATAGCCTCTGATTTGTGGAGAAAATCAGAGTCATCACTCCATAAACGACGAAGTCTAAGAAACTGAGAAAAAGGAATGGAATTCTGCCAACTTTGTATGATAGACGCATTAAACTCTGTTGTCATTTGTTCGATTCCATTGCTAACAATCCCAAACATAAGTTGTACCATCTTCTGCCATCAAGGAAAAAATCTAGTCATAATTTAAGGCGAAATTTTGCGCGAAGGATGTATTTAATCTCTCACCTTCAGTGCCCCTAGCAGTTATACATCAGATTCTTCTGAACTCCATCCAGTTAACTAATACCAATCCGTTGGCCAATGCTAACTCGTATATTTGAGCACAAAAACCCAAAATGAGCTTAACTGTCAGCATCCGCACATTTTACATTAACTAGCTTTGAAATCAATTTCATTCTCTTTTAGGAGCTTTATCTTTTTTCTCAGAAAGCTTTTCATTCTTCAATCGACGTTTAATATGTCAAAGTAAGAGTGTAGCTAGCGTACCCCGCCTCGTCTAGGTAGAATTGTGGGCCATCCATTCCGGCTGAAAGCGGTACTCCTACAATGCATCACGCTTAAATAGTCGTAACCAACCCTTAGAGAGTTGATGTAAGATATCTTTTGGAAATTATGTTGCTTGGTTATAAGTTCAATCATTGGTTATAAAGAGAACTCATTCAAATATATTTCTCCTAAACACATGTCAAGGTACTTTGAAAATCTTAACTAGTACGTAAGACCTATAGCAATTTGTTTCTTACTGCTTGACAGAAAGGCATACGCTTCTCTTTTGTTTTCAAGGTTTTAAAAATTTTTTGAACTAATCCATACAAATATCTTACAAATATTGGATGAGATTGAGCATGAGAGCAATAGTTAACAATGCCAAAGTTTGTGTTACCTGCCGAAGCGGAAGGTTGAGGCGGATAACACCAACTAAGGCCTTGATAATTATCGCTATCATGCGATAACCGAATCCAATAATTGTTTTATTATTCATAATCCTGAGTTACACTTCAGTGTAAAGACAAAAGCGCATAAAACTTCTGTCTGTAGGTATGGCGTCACACTTACCTTTCTTTTTAGATAAAATAAGTTTTCTTTTTAGATGTACGTCCCGCATAGGAAGACTCAGAAAGCCTAAAAAAATTAACCTGGGTTTGGGTTGCTGGATCAAGGGAGTTGATGCCCACGAAATTGGTTAGTACTTGTCATTGAGAGACATGTCTTAAACGCATCCATCCAAATGAGGGTGTATTTCCTACCAAGGCTTCAAAAGAGAGGAGTGAGAAGTTTTAAAGGAACTTAGAAAAAAGTGTGTTTCAGGTCCTTTTAAAGTAAGTTAATTTTTCTACTCAACTGTGATCCAAAGTGAGCAAATACACTTTATACTTTTGGCTCCTTGGTTTAAGTTTCTTTCCATGTTGTTTATTCATTTATTTACTTTTTACTATACATAGAAGCTTAAAGGACTAATCACGGCATTTACAGCACACACGAACTAATGGTAGAGTCGAGTCCATGCAGCGGTTTCCTACATGAGATGATAGACAGGTAATAGCCTCTTGTTTTGTAACAAAAAGGATTACACTGAAAATGAATTTTTTTTTGAGGACATGCGTAAAAAATGCTGCAGACGGAGAGGAGAGGCGTGCAGTCTGTTTATTTATGCTCTATATCCTGTTCATATGGTGGTCCGGAGTTTTTCAAATCAAAAACTTAAATCATAGGTAATGATTTTTTCATTCTTTATGCCTATCAGTGAAAAGCTTGGCAAGAATAGAACCATTAACAGTCTAAATATTCTTTTGAACATCTTTTTTCCAAACTCCCACCCACTGCAATTTCGGAAATACATTTGATATTAAACAAAATTTCCAGAGAAAGCTATTCAGTTGGGTATTTTGATATATGAATGTTTATCAATCTTGACTTGAGCAGGGGCGTGTGACATCAAGCAAAAAGTGGGCGTGCATCGCCAGCCTAGAAAGAGGTTGGCGTCTGTGAAGAGGGCTTTTTCTTCTTGCCATAATTGTTCATTGAGGTCAAGGTTGTCAAGGCAAGGGCTTATGTTGTCAAATGCGTTGCCGCGGGAATAAAAAAAAAAAAAAAAAAGTAAAAGGAAGTTATACTTCCATTGAAGAAAGAGTGCTCCTAACAAGTGAAACGACACAAATTTCAATAAATACTAGCTGCTTTAATTTGGCTGTACTTCTTCGGATCTTCTGATACCAAAGCTAAGAATTATGAAGTTATCATGCGTTCTTGTTTTTACCGGAATCGTGCCCGGCAAAGAGTCCAAAGGTAGTGTGAATATTACTAGTGAGATATTTTCGATAATATTTCTAAATCGAAATTTCGTAGAGTTCTCCGATTTCTCTCAAATTATGAAATTATAGGTGGAGGTAATTTGCGTTCCCGAATTGTTCACTTTATGCACGCAACATTGTATTTGCATCGAATAATGTCCGTATGAACAGGATAAACAACCTCTGTAGAGTTACTATTACCTTTGAAGAAAAGATAATTGGGAACATATTCCTGAGATTTTTCCAATGTACAAAAGGAGATGTGGAAAATTGAAAGAGTTATCCTTAAATGTACTCACAGAAAGAGACTTGAGAACTTCAATTTGAAAAAAGTAATTTATTCGATTCTTTGCACCCCCAACTAAGCCTAGGAAACTTTGAGCCATGATTGAAAAGCGATATTACTTGCACCAGGAAGACTGGAGATGTGGGAATTGTGGCTTATTTTTAAGGAGTCTCGTATTCTGTCTTTAGCCTGCTTCAGATTGACCAATCGATTGATGTAATTGTCTTTTATTTGTCGACATGAAACTTGATTAAATCAAATACCTGTTATCATAATTTACATCCAGTAAGAATCTCAAGAAATTGTCGATTACAGGAAAACAGGACAAAAATTCAAATTTCGTTTTCATCTGGGGAAAGCGCACATTCTTGAAGATTCGGAACTTTTCTAAGGAGGCATTCTCCTTACAAAATCAGCGCAAAGTAGTCAAGATGTAGTCTAAACAGTCTTAAGGAGAAGAGCTGCGAGTGTATTCAGAAGATCGCCGGAGCTACGGTGATATATGCCATTGATCGTTCCGGCTCTCTGTAAGTGTATGGTAGCAAAGAAAAACATCTGCAGTTGAGTTATACGAATTTCTGAGAAAATGGTTATACTTATATTAGCTTTAAACCGTGTGCGTGGCGTAAATCGTTAAACATCATTTAAAAGTGTTGTTTTTCCTCCAACTGGACTTTTTCGGATTCTTAGCTGGCAATAAAAAGTAATCTTTTTTATCGTTTTCGGGGTTAAAGCTTACAATTCTCGTGTAAGGAATGCCACATTTGATGGAATGCGTCTGTAGAATAGCAGAACATGCTTCCGTTGTAGGCTTCGAAGGTGGAACGAAAGGGCTTACGTACACTCTCTACCTGGTGGAGGGTAAGAACAATTATTCTAGTCCTTGCCAGGTGCAAACGTTCTGAAATGCTTTATTTGCGAATTCAGTCCGGTAACCTCTCTAATATTGCTAAAGTAGGTCACTTATTTCCCTAGGGTTTTTTATCAGAGATAGGTAGTGTGCACATTAAACGAACTCCTTTTTAGAGACGAAACGCTTTTTGTGCCGGTTGGAGGGGGGGATGTCAATAGGAACTTGAAGTTATAAACATGTGAAGCTTTGGTGTGTTTGTTTCCTATCTCTATTTTCTTCGGCGAAGCTTTGCTGTCCTAAGAAAACAAATTGTTCATTGCCAATTCAAAGTATTTTGATGTGACTAGATACTCCAGAACTAAATTTCAAGTAGCTACACATGACATGAGCCTTGTTTCTGTTAAGACTGTTGTTGTTATTTGTTTTTCAGATGTTCATCATACGAGGGAACAACCGGCTGACGTCAAGACCTCATCCTTCAGGTGGCTGCTAGGGCAGGGAAAAGTGGCTCATGAAATTGTTGGGTATGTTGTGGCTCAAGAGAAAAATGATTTTATCCCATGGACTCTTGAACAAAGTTAATTTTTAATAGATATCCAAGCATAGCTAAGAGTAAGCAGTTTTAAGAGCAGTGATTATCGTTGTGTTTTGAAGGAGTCCACATCTTAATTTATTCAAATTGCGACTGAGCTCAGACTGTTGCAATTCTTCTGTTTTAATATTCCTAGAAAGAATCAGCAAAGATATTTATAATCTACTGTAAATAAGATAAAAATGATAGATTGATGGAAAGAAACAAAACATTCATTAGATTTAGTCGCCAACGTGCTTCAAGGTTACTTTCTTCGGGGACTTTTCGTGATTCGGAAATAAAACGCAAGATGAATATTGTGGCACTACCTAACAGGGACTTTATAGCTGAACACTAGTCGTAGCCTGTAAACAGTAAGAATTTAAGTTTATGGTATGAACAATCTCGTCCTGATGGGGATGCCTACGTCACTATATATTGGCAGAAAATTCAAGGTGGTAACTAGAATTACGCCTGAGCTAAAATTTGAGAAAATTAAGCCGAAAAGCACGGGGTTAATAGTCCGCAGATTTCAGTGTGTGAAGTTAGAGATTCTATGAAACATTACGGCGATTCGATCGACGTAGATTTTCAGCAATATACCTATGCAATTCACAGGCTGAATAAAACTCTCCCTCTTTGAATTTTCTGGTTGGTATTCCGCAATAGAGGGAAAGTAATACTTGTGACCTTGAGGGGAAGTCACTACTGATAACACTGAGGTAATATCATTACACATTCTCTTTGGTCATACCTACAGATAATAGATTTTATAAATGTAGAAGTGATGCCATACCTACGGACAACAGTTTTATGCGCTCTTGTCTTTACAAGTGTAGCTCAAGATTATGCATAATAAAATTATTGGATTCGGATTTCGCATGATAGCAATAATTATCAAGTCCTCAGTTTGTGTTATCCGCCTCAGTCTTCGGCGTTGGCAGGTAACACATACTTTGGCCTTGTTATCATGCTCAACTTCATCCAATAATTATTAGATATGTGTATAGATCATTTCGAAAAAAAATGTTAAAAGGGTCAAAACGAAAGGGAAGTGTATATTTTTCTGCCAAGCAGTAAACACAAATTGCTATAGGTCAAGTTACTTGCGCAACACGTCCTATTTTTACGTATGATGCATGATACGTATGATGCATAATCCTCGCAGTAGAGAGCGCTATTTATGCAATAGCGAAAATCAGACCTGAAAAAAAATTCAGGCTTCTACGGGATTCGAACCACTGACCTCTGCGATACTAGTGCAGCGCTCTATCAATTGAGCTAACAAGCCAACTGGGAGCAGGCCGTTAAGTTGATTCGTAATAAACTCGTGATGATAAATCAGATACAATGTAGATATGAAGCTCATATATTTTGAACTGCGGTATTAGATACGTATGATGCATGATCCTCGCAGTAGAGAGCGCTATTTATGCAATAGCGAAAATCAGGCCTGTACGGGATTCGAACCACTGACCTCTGCGATACTAGTGCAGCGTCCTATTTTAGTTTGTATAGTTATTACTCATTATCATTTTTGTTACTTCTAGCTTTCAAGTTATTCATGCCGTGATTGCTAGGAATCAAATTTCGTTACATGACCGTTGAAATCGATATAATCAGCCACTACCACGTTTTATTTGTTTTGTTACGTGATCTGTCGTCCTCTCGCTATCGTCGGTTCTTAAAGCTATCTTTCTATCGATTGCTACCCGCAGGAGCAAGATCAAAGTAAGTCTAATCAGTATCTTGAGTTGTCATTGTTTTTATCATTTATAGGATCTGTGTTTCTTATCAGTATCCTTAATTTATGTTGTAGCATTAACTTACATAAGCCTTCCCATTTTCTTTTAATCGTTTGCCTTTACAGTTCGAACCACACAACTACAACCTCTATTTTGTCATCCCGTTTTCCCGTAATATTTGATTCGCGGCTTCTTCCAATGAACATTCTGATTGATTTAACTTAATTTCTGTGGAATTATTCAACCAGTCAACGCCCGTTCAAGCTCCTGGGGTTAAATTCTTCTTAACTCACTCTGTACGTGACTTCGCCCTGAAAGGTGACCGACCTTACGTCGATTGAAGAATGAAAAGCTTTCTGAGAAGAAAGATAAAGCTTCTAAAACGGAATGAAATTTATTTCAAAACTGGTTAATGTAAAATGTGCATATGAGTACCTGTCAACCTGTTGACAGTTAGGCTCATCTTGAGTTTTTTTGCTCAAATATCAGGTTAGCATTGGCCCACGGAATGGGATTAGTTATTTAGATGGAGTTCAGATGAATCTCGTGTATAACTGCTAGGTGCGCTGAAGGTGAGAGATTAAATAAATCCTTCAGGCAAAATTTCAGAATCAAAGGGTAGCAAAGAGAAACAACGTGAATAAGATGAGGCAAGAAATTTCCGATTTATTGTGTTTATATTATTCTAGCGATGTCATAGACTTGATGGATTTTTATACTTCGTTTACCGTTTTCGCGGTCTCGGAACTGAGTACCTGTCAACCATTGGACTCATGCAGACTACAGAATTGAATGGAATAAAATAGTGAGAAACGAAATTTAGTGACTGACTTTTTTTTTCTTCCTTGTAAACCTAAACAGCCCGGTCAAGCTCGAGAAACTCTCAAATCAAAGCGGTTTGCTTTAGAAAACGTATAATTCAGGGCCGAGTTGTTTAAACTGAGCGGATAACGCTATTGAAGGAGTGAAAGATAAGTGATAATTGTATAGAGATTTATCCTGCAACTTCATTTGCGTTATGCATCTCCAGGATTACATCCCATACGAAAAAAAAATGGAGAATTTCTTCATCTTCAGTTATCCAACAGATAGAATTCCGGATTACCGTGTATGACTGAAAAGGGCATTTCTGGAGTTGGGTAGAGTCATGCGATTCCAAAATGGAGGACATTATAGAATTGAGCTCACTTAGCCCTTTTATCAAGGATCAAATTTCAGTAAAGCGACCCGTCAAGGATTAGTCTACCAGTAAACGATGTGAAACGTTCTTTTGAGCAACTTATGGAAAATTGGAGGCATGTGACCGAGGAAATTTTCTTTCACTTTAGTATTTCTCTCCAGCGTTTCCGAATATGTTCTATTTATTTAATATACTAGTCACTTTTTTCTGTGTACTGGGTTTGTAAATAATCTAATAGAAAAATTCTCTAACAATACATGTGACGTGGTTTTACGAAAACTGAGAAAAATCGATAAATGCGATAGTACCCAATAGCCAGCTCGCAGGAGAAATCTAGGCACAAACTGTTATTAAGACATCCACCAGGCTCTATGCCATCTGCAGCTTTTCTTCCCATGACGTTTATAATTCAATTATTCATAGCATGGACTTTTAACTAAGAGGGCGCGGCGAAGAATGTTGTAATCTGATTGGTTCTTGAAGAGGTGGAGATTTTCGAGTAACATTGAGACGGTGATCGACAGCATTGACACTTTTTAGTTTTGAATACACCTACTTGTTTATCGATTCAAAGAGGTGCACTTAGGGAATTTCTTTGTCATTTTTTAGACATCAAAGTTTCAATTACATAAAGACAACTGCGTATGTACCAGTGTGCATTATAAACCTAAAGATTTACATAGTTTATTATTGTATTTGTCCATCACATGCCAAGAATTCCATTCCTTTCTCTCAGTTTCTTAGACTTCGTCGTTTATGAAGTGATGACTCTGATTTATTCGACAAATCATAAGCAATGTGCAAGGTTTATCGAGAAACGAGGCTATCCTGTTTCTGTCCTTCAAGCGGGCCACCACAACGCCCAACTAATTGATCGACGCCAGCACTACGAACATCACATAAGGAAACTACCGACCGCCATTCATTTACTCTCATATTTCACCCTCACATCCCCGCATTTAAATCCATGTGATTATTATTAACAACTTTAAATGACTTTAAAATTATTCTGAGACAACTGCCAAAAGTCAGACATCAGCGAGAAAACTCTATTGTGTTCGGCAGACGCACACTCCTCCGTTTTTTGTTCTTCAGATGATTTGATTCAAGTGCATACTCGTGTTTGCGTGGGTAACTAATTGCTTCGACCCAAGTTTTGATCTAGGCGAACACACGGCAATAACGCAACAAACACTTGAAAAGTTTTTAGATACGTCAACTCCATTAGCAAAAAATCCACGCGTAACATAAATCCACGCTACTTCAGTGAGCCTTGTCATCTGGAGCATATGTGTCCCTCCGCCTTCATACTAGCCCACAAAGTACTTTAAGGTGCTTCAAAAAAGAGTGGGAGATCTAAGCAGGTGATTTCACAAAATTTGGAATAAATGTGAGAACGTTGGGCTGTTCTTCATAGCCCATATCGGGTTTCACGAGGAAGCATCATGAAGTGGTTATTCCTTCTTGTTCTGTGCGCGGTCGCAATCGTCCAGGGTCTCAAAGGTGAGCATAATCGGATCTGGCACTTTTCTTAACATTGTGCTTTTGATTTGGTCGTCAATGCCAGTGCAAGGAATTTTTATCAGTTCGCATTTAATACAAAGTTTTGTAAACTTGCCTTGGAAAGGTTGTAACTTGTGTACCTGGACTTACATCCTAAAGGGATTGAATGGGCATTTGGATCTATCTTCCGAACTTACGAGCTCAGTTCATTTTTGTACGAACGAGCGAGGTTTAGGGGCTAAAGGCATCGCGATTTTTCGGTATTATCATACGTTCCTGAGGAACTGAAATCTTTTATTAACACATTGGATCATTATGTCAGCTCACTTTCCTTTAATAGAACTTTGCAATGTTCGATTGAGCAAATTTCTATGACTTTTTCGCATTGTCATTGTGCAATTCAAACATTTCTCTAGTTATGAAAGTTACCTTTGGAGAACCGTCTACTGAACCAAAGAAAAAAGTCATTTAAAATCTTTGCAATAAAAACTAAGGCATTACTGAGATAAACGTGATTGGAGAGTGACACTCCCAGAAGTTACAGGACTTTAGGTAATATTTTTATATTAATATTCACATTCTGAACGCGGCTGTTAGAAAGAAATGTTATTATTATTTTCTTTGTTTTCTTTGCATCCCTAAAACTGCAGAGCTAGAAAATCCAAAGTTATTCGAAGGAGACGTGGTCTTAGAACGTAGACAAGCGGCTGCAATTAGGATGGGTGGCTTTGGAAGAGCTGCAAATATCGGTCGACGGTGGCCTGGTGGTGTTATGGTTATGTCTGTTCATCCCGCATTACGTAAGTTCAAAATGAATATGTTACGAACAGTTCCGTGAACAAATTGCTTTAAAAGACAAGTGATTATAAACGCATTTTATTTGGTTCTTACTTATGATCTATGGGAGGATAGACGTTTTGATGACGTTATCGTTGAAAACATTTTGCTTTATTATCAAATAAAACATGAAGATTCCATGATTCATCTGCCGAACTGCGATAGTTAATTTAATTTAATTCAGTTTAGTCCATTTTCACTGCATTAAGTTTTGCAGTGGGGAAGGACTAGAAAGGAACATAGGAACCATTCATGCTAGTCCACTCTCCCACCCATCCCACCCCAGGGGAGGACATCCATCACACGATAATTTCGTGTGTAGGAAATTTACGTCTCCTACCCCAACCCTGCGGGAGACGGGACCTCCATTTATTCGTCCCTATCCGGGAAGACTAGAATATCTAACCATTTCTTGATGTTATAGAAAGGTAGCAAATTCTTCTCAATTATTTTAAGACCCTGAGTGTTGGTCCGGCCGGGGCTCGAACCCTCGACCCTCGACCCTCGACCTCCCGCACAACAGTCCAGCGCTTTATCCATTGAGCTAACCGGGAGGCGGTTAGCTCAAAGTTGGAGCTAGGAAATATACTAAAGAAGTAGTTTGATGCTACTCAGGTATAAAAATTTAATGGATGTGACCGGGGAAATTACAATTGTTGGGAATACCGATTACGAAAGAACAAGGAACCGACACTATATCGATCTTCTTTTCCGCGCAATGATCGTGTGATCACGATTATATCTGACAGACCAAACGTAAGTTTGGCACGCGTTTCTTTTGCGAAAAAGAAAAAGTTAGCTTTAGCAGAGCACATATGCCTAACTTATTATACAATTGGGTGGGATAATTCTAAAATTATCACCGCTAATCGCCGCTACCACCAGTGCCTTTGTTTTGAAGCTTGGCAAATCAACTAGGTCTGATTGTCCACTTGGTTGCTGTGTGAGCTTTAATATATCAAATATACACGATATGCAAAACGAGCATTCTTCTGTAGGGATTGGTAACGAGTTTGAACCAAAACGAGGTCGGTCAGCCTTGCACAAGTGTGACTATACCGAAGTTTTAGAGAGTTGTGAGTTATTGGTAACTGTTTTAGACTGAAATATGAGCAATTCTACGCTTCCCAGTGCCAAATATTCACTTGACCAAACTTCAAAAACATGTAGTTTATGTAGGTTGTAAACAATCTACTGACAGTGGCCCGAGAAACTCCAAATAAGTGGGCTATGTGGTGCTCAGCAAATCCTCTTCTTAGCCTACACATTACAAGGAAAAATTCATCAATTACTGTCAATCTCCTTGGTCTGCCACATTTTCTCTTTGGGGTTTCGTCATCCTGATCTTTAATGTTGTCCTCATTAACCTGACTTTGATAAAAATCTGCTTCCACATCATTCTTTTCCAAAGTGTGATATCTCAAATTTTCTTCTTCATCTCTTGTATTAATTCATAAACTTGAATATTGCTAAAAATGTACGATAATTAGGAAAACCAGTATAAAACGCAATATTTTCATCAGATTTTAAGTTATCTAGGGTGAATATCTCTTGCTCTGTGTGATGGAGTTTGTCCTGGAGAAGCGTACACTCTTTTTGTAATTCATCTTTCCCTATTTCATTATCAACTGAACAAAGTCTGAAGTGATTCTTGTCGTTCTGAGTCGAGCTCAGCCATTAGTAACTTGTTTGCTTTGGCTGATCGTTCTAACTCCAGTCGAAGATCCTGAAATTGAGATTCAAGTGCATATATATATTTTTTTTAAGTTTAGCATTCTCTGCTTGTGCTTCTATAAGTTATTCTTCTGTTGTTACTGTTTGGCGTTTCGTAGGCGATTTTCTTTTCTTTGGCGATGCCATATACCACGAGAATTTTGATGGGATGCTACCAGGCTTCAGTGTTATAATACCATTCAATGATTTTTTTATGTCATTTTTCTTGAAATGACGAGAGCACACTTTAGTCCGACGAGTTAGTTCAAAATTTTTTCCGGGATCTCTTCGAATCGCATGGATCCATTTCTTTCGCAAAACTGCATTCTTCGGGAAGTTAAAGAATGAAACTTTTTCCCCATCTGAATTGCGATGGCCCTTAAAGGTAAAATTAGGAACACAGCAGTGTGTAGGCATTTACAAATGCAAAAAAAAAAAAAGGATTTCGAGAAAATCCTTTCTAAAAAAGCGTACAACGAAATGGGGATGGCTGACCGACCTCGTTTTGGAACAAAACTCGTTACCAATCCCTACAGAAGAATGCTCGTTTTGCATAGCGTGTATACCAAAGTTTGAGGTTACCCACGCAAATTGTTACTCGAGACCCTGGTAAATAAGCGTATGCATTAAGCTCTAAAAAATCACAGTTCTTATCGCTTAATTGTGAAAACTATTGCACATATTTTACTGTTACTCCTGGTAATAATCCATAACGATTATCATTATTATTTACCACTGTTATTGTTATAGTCATGGTTATCATTAGCTTTTTTAAGGCTGTGATATTCCTCATCGCTATTCATTAAAAACTGAACTACTGGTCCCGAGGGAAACAGATCATTTTATTTCCTTCAAAACTCAATGATTCCCGATGCATTGAGATTCAAGGGAAGGAAATGGACTGTTCTCGGAGGGGCCAGTCTTAAACTGACTTTCTATATGGCATAAGGATGACCCTACATTAAGGACGCATTGTGAAAACCAATCAGGGAAAAAAAGAGAATATTACTCGAGAGTGCAAATTACGGTAATGCTAAAATTGTGTCGCCATCTTCAGTCACGCCCTTTTTTTGAGCAACAAGTTCAACATTTGATGATTTGTATCATTATCCTCATAATTTTCATTTACTTTTCAAAAGGCCGGAATCGTAGAGCCTGGAGGGCTATACGGCGGGGAATGTGGGAGTGGAGGAAGAAGTCATGTATTAGATTCAGGGGAAGGAGGAGAGGTGAACGTGCCTATGTCTACTTTGTACCTGGTAGAGGGTGAGTCTTTAAGAGTGCTTTTTATTGATAGTCTGTTAAAAAAAAGGTAATTTGGTAGGTCAGCCGTTAAAAATGATTATCTAGGTTTTTATCAAGAGCACATCAAAAAAAAATTCTTATTTATTTATCGTCTTTTAATGAAACGATCTTGTATTGGTGATAAGTAAAGATTAAAGGAGTTAGTATCAAAGGTTGTTATGTAAGAAACAAAGCAGAAAATCAGAGGCAGATCGGGGAGAAGAAGCGTATCAGTGTTTAATTAATATTCGAATATTAATTGCCTTTTATTGCTTAGTAACAAAACTGAAAAATCAAAAATTAGTCGTTGATGACCATAGGGGTTAACTTTCCTAAAAAGAGTTACATTCTCGTTTTAGTCAGTAATTTTCACCGGCGGGGAAGGTATCGCGAGTCTGAGTCTTACTCAGGCATAACTGAAAAATATCGTTGAACTCAGTAAAATGAATTGAAATGCAACAGGAGATCGCTAACATTACAAAACCGAAACGGTAAAGGGCTTTTAAACTGTATCATTATTAAAATCAGCGAAAGTCGTTACAAATCAATATTAACTTCCATCTTGGCTTCTTGGCTTTAACATCACCTCTTAACTATGCTTACCATCCGGGGGAAAAGATATTGAGGAAATAATTAAATGATATTCACCAGCCGTACTGGGAAAACATTGTGGCTGAGGTATAGGATGCAGTACGAGGCTGTAAGTGAAGTAGAATCTTCTAGATTGTGCTTCGAAAAGTAGCATATCATGCTTCTAGCATTGTTGGTTTCTTCTTTTCCTTTTTCTTTTTTTATTTAAAAATTATGCTCAAAATCGTGCTCGATTATTAGACCACCTTCTCCCTAAGTACATTTTTCAAACAATATAGACACAAAACAAGTCTATATTATGTATTTACTGTTGGTAAAACATCATGATGCTTCCTTCCTTATTTGAGTTGCATACTTGCTCTGATAAAAAAAAAAAAAATTAACCCCCTGGACACTATTCCTGACTAAAAGCAGCAACTGTAGCTTTGTCAAAATGTTCGATGTTACCGTCTCGTTTCCCTTAGCTTGGAGGCCATTTTGTCAACTGTGAAAGCGGGAACTGGGACCGACGCAATCTTCACTTCTGGTTTCTCATGAAAGTCCTTTTGACGACGAACGACTCATAAGTTTTCAAACCTCCTTCCCCCTAGACATTAAAAAAGCCAAATCAGACTGAACCATGGAACGGAGTTGGAAATATTCAATCTTAAAGACCAAGCAAGTCGTGACTCTCGTAGTGTTCCCTTCGAAAAAAATGAAAATATGCTAGAGCTGCATGTGACAAAAGCAAAAATCATGCTCATTTTTCCAAATTTGCCAAAATTATGCGAGAACAATCTATACGGCCTAACCGTAAGCCGAGGGTGGTACGCAAGACAGAGGGTACAGTTTTTCCCTATACGGACCGACGTAGGCTGGTGGATAACATTTTGATTTTCTCTAAACCTTTAAGATGTGCGTATCAAAAGAGTCCGAATGATTTAATTAATTACGGTAAGATCCTCCATGAACTGAATAATCTTTTATCGAGTAGATGGTAGAGAAAAACAGACTGAGATAATTCTAATTAAAAAGAGAGGCTTCTCCAAGAGAGTTTTCTTTGCGTATGCCAAGGATTTTGTTTTGTTTGATTTTTTTATAAGTTTGTAACGATCGGCCTTCTGATACAATGAATATATGAAGTTCATATATTTTACATTGAATATGTGAAGTCCATATATTCGGCCTTCTCTCAATCAGAGAGCGCATTAGGATGCTTTGGCCGGCTAGAAGATAAATAGCAATACTAGCTCAATTTTCCTTCAATAGATGTTCATCGTATGTGGGGAGAACTGGAAGGCGCCAAGCCCTTACTCTTGCTCGTGGATGTTGGACCAGAGGAATAGTAGCTCATGAAATTGGTGAGGTTGCTTTAAATTCCATTTAAAACACAACAGTCCAGCAATTCATTTTCATTGAGGTGTCATTTTGAATAAGCGACCCACTCTGACTTTCCTTTCATTCTGTCTGCAGTAATCATTTAATTCACAGAATATTTTTGGTAAAGCCACTGCACCTTGGGTGTCATCTTAATGTTACTCACAGACTCAGTATAAAACAACAACGGTTTAATTGCTTTTAGTCTTGAATGTACATTTTACGGAAAATTCTCTGTGACCACGAGGTCCCTGTCTAAGAATGTAAAATCACTGTCCTAGTGCTCATGCGTAGTGTGCTAAATTTAGTACAGAAAACTGACGTCATGACACAGGGGTGAGTGAGATAAAAGAAACACTACATTTTATAAAGTCCTCCCTTCACAATCTTTTAGTAACAAAAAATCCACCCTCTTCCTCCTTTAAAAAACCCTTTCACCCCTCTCCCCCGTCACGATTAATAATAGGGACCTTAAGAAACCACGACGGCGACGGCAACGAGGACGTGGAAAAACAAGAGATCTAATCGGCAGAACAATAGCCCAGCACGTGCGTTTCGAAACTTTGTACATTTCTTAGCCGTCCTATGCAAAACAACAACGTGAAATCGCCAAAACTTGCGTCGTCTGCGAACCGGAACCGCGACGGCAAATTATTTTATTTTCCATTTGGAACTCAACGGCTACTTTATACGTCATGCTGAAGTTGAGCTGTGGCGCTGTATGAGACAGTAGGCTCCTGCAGGCATTTTTCAAGTTCTAACTAAGAGTAGAAATTCATTTTTTAATCGAAGTCTTCCTTGGCGTCGCCGTCGTGGTTTCTTAAGGTCCCCAAATGAGCCAACACTGTGACTAATAGACTAATATACTTAAGTGTTATTAAGTAAATAATCTACATCTTCTTTTTATCTTAGGTCACGCTCTGGGTCTCTGGCATGAACAATCTCGTCCTGACCGGGATAGATATGTCAGGATATTGTGGCGAAACATCCAGCCAAGTACATCTTAGTAGTGCATAATATATTTTAAAATAATTTTATTCCTGTTTTGTGTTTCTTTTTCTTTGTTCGGTTCCCTCATTTACTCTTAAGAATGTAATTATGTAAATTTTTCTATACATTGGTGTAACCATTTAAATTTCGATTGGTTATACAGTGTGTGCACGCAGCTAATTCTACCTAACAAAGTTTCCGTCCTGTTATCTGCTCTTTTTGGAGGATTTCACCCCCTTCTTCCCATCTCAGAATTAAAAAAAAAAAAAAAGACAAAGAAAAAGAAAAAAGGAAGAAAGAGTGGTAGTGATCTCATTCGTGAGAAAACATCTATAACACGTGTGAATTTCGTGGTGAGGATAAAAATACAGTTAACTGATTTTCATCGCCGCACATAAGCCAAGTAAACGAAAGTCTTCGGCTTCAGTAGATGGCAAGAGAGATGGTCTCGTTCCAAGTAGAATTTAAGGGAGACGGTGTCGTTTCCAAGGCCAACCTCATCCAATGATTGTCAATTGTCTGAGATGATCATGAGTCTGCCTCAAAGGGCGGGTCTCGTCGTACCAGTAGAAGATACGAACCAATGATTTTAATAATCTTAGAAATGCATTCAATACACCAGAGAGAGTCTCAATCAGGTGGTGACTGTTACGGCTAACGGTAAATAACTTTGAATAGTTTTTTTTTTTTTCAAAACTAGAGAGAGAGTCTCGATAGGGTTCTGGCTTTTACCGCCCACAGAAAATTTCTTTGAGCAGCTCAATTTAAAAAAAAGGGTTAAAATAAACCAGTTTTACGCCGAACGGCTAAATAATTTTTTGCCCTCTTATCGCTAACAGTTATCCCCGCTGAGACCCTCTAGATATTTTCCTTAAATTCGTGGTAGTGAGCAGTGGATTATTATAAAATTCTGTTCTGTTCTGTTCTGTTCAGTTATAAAATTCTGTTCTTCAGTTAAAGAAGAAAAAAAGGCAAATGTCATGGGTTCTTAATCAAGCGGTTTTCTTTTTAATCGTTTATTTGAATTTTAGGAGCGAAGCACAACTTCAGGAAGCTGGGCCGTAATGTCATCAACTCTCTTGGTTTTCGCTATGATTATTATAGCGTGATGCACTATGGGCCGAAAGCTTTTTCCAGGAATCGCAGGCCTACAATTGTACCTAAACGACGGGGTGTAAGTTGCCAGAGCTGCATTTTTATCTTTTCAACTTTTTACCCATCAGGATCTGTCTTACACTGACAAAACTATTTACAAAGACCTTCTCGAGGCTAGGTCAGAACTAAAGTGATGTGAAAAAGGCAACCCATCATTAAAATGCGACATTCAAATTAGTTAAATAAGCAATCCGTCGCAATGGAAAGTTTTGTTTGTTATGTTATACGTTACTTATACAGCTGATCGTGTAACAGAGCATATTTTTGTATTTTGTTTTAGGTAAGGCTTCGCCGCACTCCCGTGAGAGTTAGCCGTATTGACAAAGAACAGATGAAAAGAATGTATAGAAAACCAAGAAGATGCAGAGGCTAAAGGAGCCAAAGACAATCGATGAGGTAATTCTACGTAATCGTAACGGTGACAGTACAGTTATTGCTTTTGACCGTTATCAATTTTATTGAAAGTTGATCTTGAGATTTTTGACATATTATTGTAACGAGTCTAGTGGTGTTATAAAAAATGTGGTCAAATGGCGGTTCGTTTTGAACTCATTACACTCTTTTTTTTTAATGAGAACGTCCAATAATAGAGAAGTAGCTGGCCATTCTTATAAAGATTTATCTTCAAATCGTTCCTGAAATTCCCTTAAAATTACTTGCAATAGTACTTGCAAAGATCAACGCAAAGATTGATATGAAAGCCATAAAAAAGACACAAAATTTTTACGATAAGGGAAGCACGTCATGTAATCAATGTTCTGTTAGATTATGACCGATTTTCAAGAAAGCTCTTCTCCGAATTAAAAAATAGAAAAAGAAAGAAAAAGAAAAAAACTAAAGAAAGCGCGAGTCCCAGCAAGGAAGAATGTAATTGAGGAATATAAAGTTAGTTAGGATCAGATTTGCAAAACAAAATTTCGCTTCGCGGACAGTCTTTTTATATTACATACGTGAAAAACTGTTGTTGGATCATTACTTCATAGATTCAGCACTGAGGACGGGAGCGTCGTGTTTCATTTTTCAAAAGGAAACAAACAAACTACAGATAAACAGTCAAAAGAAAGAGGGCTTTTCGTTCAGTCAGTGTTGATGTACTTTTTATTCTTGCAGGGTCTTTGAAAACAAACTGGAAATCAACCACTGGATTAAAATAGTGATCACCCTAGCCTAGTAGAATGGACTGAATGAATAAATGAATAAAGGTGTTGGAGACTTCTCTGCCTTGCATATGTTGTTTGAATTAGGGGAAATGGTGGTAATAATAGCAATAATAATACCTTTATTTATTACCCTCGGCAATAAGAATTACGGTAATACTACAGTAAAAAATTTCGAAATTCAAAAACTCAAAACACCACAAATATATCTACAATTCAGTTATGTCAAATTAAGGTTAGCACCTCTAAAAATAAACGATTGTTTGTTTCTAATAGTGCGTGATGCAGGTATTCTGATGTGTATTGGGTTCGTCTTACAAGATGTTAGGTTATGGCCATGACCCACAACCTTGTCTGATAAACGTTTACAAGGATGCGCTTCAGATTCTAGGATATATTTAAATTATTTCCCCGCCAATTTCTGACGCCTACTTACAAGTGACTCAACAGTATCCCTAGGGAGTTCTATGACATTTAGACATTTATTCTGCACACCCTGAATATATTCAAAAGAACACCATGATCTACTAGATCGAAGGCTTTTCGGAAGTCTACAAAGACCACATGCACGCCATTCTATGGATTCCCGGAATCTGTAGCGTTGTACCAGTCTTGTGTGATGCTGGCAAGCGCAGTCATAGTAGATCTGTCTTCCGTAGAAGCGTGTTGGGAAGCATTAAGACTAGGGTACTTTAGGTTAAGCTTTAGCTGGATCCTCTCCAACGCTTTGGTGACTTGTGGCAAAACTGAAAGGTGCCTAAAGCCATTGTTTATATCTGTCGGATTATCAACCTTGGGTACCAGGCTGACCAGAGCATGCTTGTAGCTGGTAGGGTACTTAGACTGTTCTATACTGGCACAGATAATATCGTGTACATCTGGTGCGAATTCTTCGTGAAACTGTTCAAGGAGCCACGTAGGCACACCGTCAACACCTGCTGCTTTCCTCGGATTCATATGTTTGAGCATAGTGTTGACTCGACCAATATTTGGAGCAGGCGGAAGTCTGTCTTTCAAGTCATTGGCAATCTCACTAACTGACAGTGCGGTTGGCTGTCGGTCCTTCCGCGGAGCAGCAAAAGCGTCAAGCAGAAGGTCCACTGTTTCCTGTATTTCAGCCTTGTTTGGCGCAGTTGGGGTTTTTGACAACTGCTAGGCGCCACAGAGCGAATACATATATTTAAACCACTTGCTCGGATTCTTTTAACGGAGATCGCGGGCCTTTCTCATATGAAACTTACGCTTGGCACTGGATATGAGGGCTGCTACCAATTTACGCTTTTGTTGGTATTTTATCTTGTCACCTTTAACCCAAGCCCTTTGTCTGGGACGTGGTGTTTAGGATTTGTACAGAGATGGTATAAAAAAAACTGCTTTACTTGAACATAGATTACGTCAGAGAAACAATGCAAATATTAGAACCGTGGACAAACTTCTTTAGAGTGGAGAGAAAGTAAAATCTTGATTTGAAAGAGTATATATTTCTTGAACTTGACTCGTTACGTTTTGGCTACAAAGTTTATAGTTTGCTTGGACTCACTTTGCAACGTTATGCACTCAACTTCAAACGCACAAAATCCCCTTTTGCGAACGCTGAGGTTTTCTGAGCTCAAAGATTTTTGTAAACGTTTTATTTTCTCATTACATACGCTTGGATATTTGGCTATCGGCGAACACAGTTAACACTGAGGGCAAAAATGAGCTCCATCTTAGCGTAGAAGACACAGGACAACTACAACACCACCTCATTAACTTATTGTTATCATCGTTTTCCTCATTCTTTTGTCTTTTTGTTTTCTATTGACTTACGTCAGCTGCGTCTTCTAAAACAAGTAAGAGCCCGTCCCGTCCCTCCTCCGAAAAAAGGCCCCAATATCAACTGAGCACCCGCTATTTGTACATTGGATACAATATATATGAGACTTTACATCGAGACTAGCGCATACCAAGAGAGAATTAAGTCCTCTCTTGGGCACATTCATCAGAAATCGGTTCCCTTAAGGAAAAAGAAATAAAAATCTGGCTTCTAGCTCAACGCAGAAGTCGTTGATATACAGTTAAAATTAAATAAGGATTTTAAGATTGGTACACAGTCATTGAAAGGTGCTCAGTTTGAATATACAGGGCAAAAGACCTCTACTATGTGATTCGACGAAGAAAAAAAATAAATCTGTATGTTACAGAACGGACAAGAGATTCTTTTTGCAATCCGGAAAGCCTAATTGATTTCTGGCATCTAATTAAGTTTTCGTTCATTCCTCGGCCAGCACTTACATCCATTGCAGTCCATTGACCCACTCCAATCACTCAAATCGTTGTTATGAAGAGTGAATAAAATAAGTATTTAGAAATTTCTCGAATGCTTAGTCATGCTGACTTACATGCATGAACTTTTTATGGAACTTTCCAGAACTTTTTGATAGGTTTTGTTGTTATGATGTAATTGTATTAAAAGAGTTATATTGTAAACTTCTGAAATGTTCCGGAATACACTGTAAATGTATATAAGGACTCGATCGTGTCAGGTAGAGGCAGTTGCTGTTTTAAGGAGTGACCGACTGTTTGGATAGATACACCAAGAGAGAGACTTGTGGTGGAAAATTGCTAATTTCAAGAAAAATTGGAGAAACTGTGAGACTGTGAGTTTGCGCAGTTATGAACTAAGATATAGTTTGTAGAGGGGTTAAGTAGGTTATTGAGGATAGTTACTGTTAGTTTTGTCCATTGGAGTGGCTCCTAAGCAGTTGAGTTCATAGGACTATAGCGGAGCTCGTAGCGCGCGCAGCGTAGCCCCATAATTATACAAAATAGTAGTAGTAACCCATGAAGCCGAAACAATTTGGACTTATGACTGTACGGGTGTCCATTCAAGGTGCTACTTTTAGCATGCGCGATCAACTGTACCGCGGGTACGCCAACGACACGGCTTTAGTCTTGTCCAGCGGGCGTTTGAGCACAATGCGTGTGCTACATTTGTACATAACTGAGGAGAAACTGGGTTCGAGATGATTTAAGTGGATGGTACGTTAAGCATGCGCAGCCGAGAGCCGTGCGGGCTAATCCGCGCAATGGTATCCGAGCTGGAAAAAAATTGCGAGCTCCGCTTTTAGGCTTGGCTAAATCTATATATTAGTTTTTTTCTATCGGTTTAATTATACCGTGGCGCTATTAAAAAAAGGCCTTCAACTCAAACCCCAACTAGAATAAGATGAGTGTTTGTTTTGTGGCAACAAATGATTTCGGTGTGGAGCTTGTACGTGCCACACTCAAAACGTAATATCTAAGCAAGCCCATCTGTATTGAGCTGGAGGTTACGGCCAGCGGGGTGCATGGTCAAGGGCATCATCATGTTCAAGGGCGAAGCAAACATCATCGTAAAACTGCATAAATCAACAAAATGATGTTAACAGTAACTTCAAAACACAGCATTGCGTCTATACTGTATATTGTTTTATAGATGATCCTCTTTGTAGATATTTTTTTATAAGACGTGAATATACTCTTTAAGCTACCTTCTGCTGTTTCTAGGTGCCCTGGTATTAAAACATGGTAATAATAAGTAAATTCACTCGTCATAGGATTCTAATTGTTCTAACACAGAGCTGATGCTGTATAGCTTAAGTTCCGAACCGACCATAAACAAAAACCCCTTGATAAGGAAAATAAAAAAAGCTGCAACAAAACGCAGCCGTAGAAATAAGCGATCTTCCTCCGAATCCTTGACGAAAACAAAGATATCATTCAAGGTTTTAGGAGGGTCTTCACGGGGTAATGGCTCTTATGACTACAGGTTAAAATTTTGGCTATTTTACGGCTAACAATTAACACTACTCCATTGTTGTCACTAAACCTTTTTGGTGCATCTTAAAGACTATCCGTTAAATGTGGTCAAATTTTTCACCTAACGGCAAAATGTTTTGCCTGTTTTACGACTTAAGGTTAACCTCATTGGAATCCTCTTTTAACTCAGTACTAGTCATATTTACACTCTAATCCAATTGATTATTTTATGATAATCATTACAATCACTGAAACACTCGTAAAATACTATTTAAAAAGGAAATTCATTCGTGTTTAGTGCTCGTTAAGGATAGACAATCTAGTTTTCTTTATCAGCAAAGAAAACGAACAATGATTTATTGCCTAAAGAAAGGTGCAGCGGTGGAAAAACACAGCTTTGAGAGTGAGTGCGGCTTACATAATCATCCAACGGTCCTCTGTTAATTTGTTTTTTTCTTTATAGAACGAGCTATTTGAATATTGTAATTACAACCAATACCATGTCAACTCATCCATAGCCAGAAAATACCTATTGATCGATGATACAGAGACAATCTAAGCATACATACCACGGCCGAAGATGGGACGCGCCTGGCAACAAATTCAGTAAGGCTACAGTCAAAGAACTTCATGGTTAAAAAATTATTGGTAATTGCCCTTTCTTCCTTCTAAGTTCATCGGTTTCTACAAAATGTTCATTGAGAGAGAGAGCCATCCGTGTTTTATGTTACTTTCCAATTGATCTTTCAAAGAGTGATTTTATTAGCAGAGCACATTCTTATTATATAATTGACATAATAGACATTGAAATGTTCATTAGTGATAATCTAAATAGAATATTAAATCTCTCGAGATTCATGGTCATGACACTGAAACGAAGCAAGATAATTAAATCACCCAAAGACCGCCTAATCGCAAAAGATTCCATTTTATTCGCATCTATTTATTCAATCATTCCAGTGGAAATACTATATTGTAATATTTATCAATTGAGTGAAATCCCCACATCAGCTGTACAGCAAATATTTTGAATAGCTCCTAATTAGATAATACAAATGACACACACGGACCATTGAAAACACTGGCCATCATGGCATTGGAATTGCTTCTAATTGTCTCATAGAAGCGAATTTTAGTGATCAAGAATAATTTGGATGCGTTCAGGGTTTCATTTCCTTGCTTCTTTAGAGAACGTTAAGTAGGCTCTACCCAGGAGCAAGGAAGCACACTTAACCGCCTCCAGGTTAGCTCAAGAGCGCTGGATTATTGTGCGGAAGGTCGAGGGTTCGAGACCCGGCCAGATTAACACTCAAGGTCTTAAAATAGTTGGGAAGAATATGCTACCTTTCTATAACATCAAGAAATGGTTGGATATTCCAGTCATCTCTGATAGGGACGAATAAATGGAAGTCCTGTCACCTGCAAGGTTAGGGGTAGGAGACGTTAATTTCCCACGCACGAGATTACTGTGTGATGGATGTCCTCCCCTGGGGTGGCATGGGCGGGTTTGGTGGGTTGGGGTTGCGGTTGGTTTAGGTGGGTGAACCTAGTAGGGGACTACGTGTTCTATTGTTCTCTCGCCTGTACACTGTACGAATCTATAAATACAAATACAATACAAGTGTCATCAATAGTGTTTATCTTACCAAAATTTCCCTAAAGAACTAGTTTAGGCTCGTTTTAAGAAAAAGTTATTTTTAGAAACTCCTACAGGTTTTTTTTTTTTTTAATTTTCAAAGCAAGAGTTTTTGCCCGGCAGGATGTGACATCAAGACTTAAAGTAAAGGCTCTCCACATTTCTTAAGTTTTAAGATTTCTCCGCCTCACTTATCGCGCACTTTGTTTATGGTTCCTAAAGTAACACTCGTCTACTTCCAATACTTGGCAGACTAGAGACTCATTCTAAAACTCATAAAAGATGAAGTTCCTCTACATTCTGTTCCTGTGTGGGGGGGGCTAGTCGAACCACCTGATGGTGAGCTTTTTCCCAAGTAGCATCCACCTCAAATTTCCCAGATGGCTTAGGGTTTAATCAGGGCTTTTAAATGAAGTATTCAACACCTCATAGTGATCTCCCCTTACTCCGATAATCTATTAAGATGGGTAATACTGGACAGAGCTTTTCTAACCACTAGAATCTGATAGTTTTGAAATCAAGGGTTTTTTATAAACCAAGAGAAGTTCATATGCGGAGTGTTTTAGGGCTATGGATTTCTCTATTAAAATATGAATCGTGTTTGCGACGTTTTTGGCACAAGCGTAATTGTCCAACGAGTTTATCTTACAGATATACGACTATCAAAAGTTCTCGTTCACTTCTTTTTTTTTTGTTGACGATTGAAAATGTACTGGTTCAGCAAAAAAATGCATGCTTAAGTTTTGACTCATCATCTTTTGTTCACAAAGCATGGAGGCGGGGGAAACCCCGATAGTTTTGAGGGAGACATGTTGCTCTCTAAAGGACAAATCATGGTCGCTAGACTTGGAGTTGGTGTAGATGGACAAATGGCGACAGCTGGAGCCATGAAAAACAAACGTTGACCGGGAAGTGTTCTGGTTTGCACTATTAAAGAAAGTCTTGGTAAGTATTTAGCCTCAAAGAAGAGTATCAATTTTAATTATAAATTGTAATTGTTGTTTTAAGCCCAATGTTTAAAAAATAGTGAAGAGCCCAGGAAACAAATATTATTATTTGTCTTTGAAGATGTGAGCCACGCCTATTTTATGCCGTCTTGTGCTCTGTAATCAGGCAAATAGAGAGAGCATCGGCAGGCCATGCCTTATATTTGGCTCAAATATACCGATTTTGCACGCTCGATCGTAACGAAGGAACATATTACTTGAGTGCTGTTTGTTTGTTTCAAAGTAATTCTAGTTTTTCGCAAATTAAGCCCATATTGGGGAACCAAGAAACAGAAGAGCTTTCATGTCTTTGCGACACGAGTTAGTTTAGCCTATTCAAAATTAGTTTTTTTTTAGCAGTTAGCTTAGTATTTTGCTCAAGTTATGCTCACGAGGACTAGTAATTAGAACGCCATTGATTTATGTCAGTTGCCAGTCGGTCGATTTGCTGCTATGTCCAGCCTCTGTCCATCAATTCCCTTTAATACCATTCCGTTGTCCAAAGGTAACCTGTATATTTGAGCACAAAACCCCAAGATGAGCTTAACTGTCTGCATCCGCACATTTTACATTAGGGACTTTAAGCAGTCAGGACGGCAGCGGCACGGAAGACGTCGATTAAAAGATGAGTTTCTATTTTTAGTTAGAATTTCGAAAGTGGCTGCATGTGTTTGCCGTCTCATAGGGCGCCAGACCTCAAACTCAACATAACGCACAAAAGTAGCGTTAAGTTCCAAATGTAAATTAAAATAATTTGCCGCCGGGTTTCGGTTCGCAGACGACGCAAATTTGGGTGATTTCACGTTGTTGTTTTGCAAAGGACGGCTTAGAAATGTACAAAGTTTTAAACGCAAATGTTGGGCTATTGTTCTGTCAATTAGATGTATTGTTTTTCCACGTTCTCGTTGCCGTAGCCGTCGTGGTTTGCGTAAAGTCCCCATTAACCAGCTCTGAATGGAATTTCATTCCCTTTTAGAAGTTTCATCTTTTATGTCAGAAAGTTTTTTTATTCTTCAATCGGCGTTTAATATGCCAGAAGTAAGAGTGTAGCTAATGAATCCTGCCTCGTCTAGGTAGAATTTTAAGCCATCCATTCCGGCTGAAAGCGGTACTCTCAGAATGCATTGAGCTTGAGTAGTTGCTATAAGCTCAATCATTGGTTATATATTTCCCCTAAACAGGCGTCGAGGTACTTTGAAAACCTTAATTAGTAAGCGTATTTAGGTACGATCCTCGCTGTAAAGAGCACTATTTTAAGCAATAGTGAAAATCAGACCTGAAAAATTCAGGCTTGTACGGAATTCGAACCACTGACCTCGGCGATACTAGTGTAGCGCTCTACCTATTGAGCTAACAAGCCAACTGGGAGCTTGTCACCAAATTAATTTGATATAAACCCGTAAGATTATAAATCAAACACAACGAATATATGAGATCCATTTGTCTGAACTGCGGTTATAGAAGCGTATTTGTGCACGATCCTCACAGAGTAGAGTAGTATTTAAGCAATAGTGAAAATCAGACCTGAAAAAATTCAGGCCTGTACGGGTTCGAACCTCTGACCCGTCTGAGATACTAGTGCAGCGCTCTACCAATTGAGCTACAAGCCAACTGGGAGCAAGTAAGTATGACCTAGAGCAATCTGTGTTTACTGCTTGACAGAAAGGTATACGCTTCTCTTTTGTTTTGAAATTTTTAATTATTTTTTTTGAACTGATCCATACAAATATCTAACAATTATTAGATTCGGTTTTCGCGAGATAGCGATAGTCATCAAGGCCAAAATTTGTGTTACCTGGCGACGCCGAAGGCTAAGGCGGATAACACAAACTGAGGCCTTGATAATTATCGCTATCATGCCAAAACCGAATCCAATAACTGTTTTATTATGCATAATCCTGAGCTGCACTTGTAAAGACAAGAGCGCTCACAACTATTTTCTGAGGGTATGACGTAAGAGAATTTATAATAATACTACTTCAGTGTCATCAGTAGTGACTTACCGTCAAGGCCACGAGTACTACTTTCCCTCCATTCCGGACTACAAAACGGCAGAAAATTCAAAGAGGGAGAGTTTTATTCAGCCTGAGAATTACATTGGTATATTGCTGAAAATCTATGTCGATCGAATCGCTGTAATGTTTCATAGAAACCCTAACTTTACACAAACCTGTGGTCTATTGACCCAGTGCATTTCAGCTTAATTTACTCAAATTTCAGTTCAGGCGTATTCCCACTTATCACTTCGGATGTTCTGCCAATATGTAATGACTTAGGCATCCCTATCAGGACGAAATTGTTCATGCCATAAACTTAAATCGTGCGGCCTAAAGGATTGAAGGATTAGTGGAAGTTTCACGCAATTTCTTATTGTTTACAGCTACGACTAGTGTTTAGCTATGAGGACCCTGTTAGGTAGTGCCACAATCTTTATCTTGTGATTTATTTCCGAATAAAAAGACAAGAAAAGTCAATAATTGTCACTCTGCTCTCTTTACGTCCTTTTGGTGACAAGAAAAGTCCCTAAAAATGTAACTTTGAAGCACGTGGGCGAATAAATCTAATGGATGTTTTGTTTCTTTCCATCACTCTATCCTTTTTATTTTTTTTTGCAGTTGATTATGAATATATTTGCTGATTCTTTGCAGAAATACTACAACAGAAGAATTGCAACAGACAATCTGAGCTCAATCGCAGTTTAAATGAATCAAGCTATGGACTCCTTCAAAACACAACGATATTCACTGCTCTTTAAGAACCACCATCGCTAAGAGCGGTCCTCTCGACTTCCCGTCCAAAAAGAATTTTCCTTAATTTTTTTGCTATGAAAAGGGTTTAGGACACATATTTAAAAAATAGTTTGGTTGTTTTCCAGTTCTATTTTTGCCTCGCCACAAGCGAAAATTGACTTTTGGCTAGACCAACCGTTAGGACAACGATCGAAAGTGTAAATTCTTGCATAACTTGTCTTGTAAATAAAACCGTAACGTACATGTATTTTAACTTGTTTGTGTGTCCTTTAAAGCCACACAGTATGTCTGCAATGACCATAATGCTAAATTGGTTTCTTTAATTTTGATATTCTCCACTCTGTACATGGCTCTTGATCTGATTTAAGGAAAATTATCGAGGAAGCGCCTTCGATCGCCTTTGTTTACTTTGTAAGTCATGCAAGCGTTACGACTGATCATGTTCATGCAACGTTTTAGGACAACTAACAATTTATTTTCTATCCAATTGTCATGAAAATCTAAAATACTTTACGAAGAATATAAACAAACGAAGTTTGAACGGTTAAAGACATATCTTAGTCATTTTTTAGAATTATGCAAATGAGCTTTGACACATGCATGATTAAGAGATGATGGTGGATGAAAGCTAGAGAGATACCCGCACTTTTGAGGCAATCGGTGACCTCACTGGTGTATAAACTATCCTCCGATATGTCGTTTTTTAGCCTGATTTACGCCTGCATTTTGAGAATTATTTCTTTTAAATTGGTTAATTTTTGATTTGCAAACTATGGTCGAAGGGAAGGATGTCTGATCACGCTGATATGAATAGGATTTCAAGTGAAGTTTCCATATTTTGTCTGTGAACTGACTGAATATAGTTTGTAACTGAAATTTTCTTCTAGAGCCACAAAATACCGAACAATTTCATGAGTCAAGTTCCCCTGCTCCAGCAGCCATGATGAAGGATGATGTCTTGACGTCGGCCGGTCCTTCTAAAATTAGATAAACATCAGAAAAAAAAAATAACAACAACAGCATTAACAGAAACAAGGCTCATGTTATGTGTAGCTACTTGAAATTTAGTTCTGGTGTATTAAGTCACATCACAAGACGTTGGCAATGATCAATTTGTTTTCTTAGAACAGCAAAGCTTAGCCGAATAATATAGAGATAGAAAACACTCCAAAGCTTCACCCGTTTAGAAATTCAAGTTCCCATTGGTCTACCTCCTCCCACCGGCTCAAAAAGCGTTTGGGATCCTGCTGTGACTTCGTTTAATGTACATACCACCTATCTCCATAACAAACGCTAGGGAAACCAGTGACCCACTGTAGCTATATAGGAGAGATTACGGTATTGAATTCGCAAATGAAGCATTTCAGAACGTTTGCACCTGGTAAAGACTAAGATAACTGTTCTTACTCTCCACCATGTCGAAAGTATACGTAAGCCCTTTCATTCCACCTTCGAGGCTGAAACGGACGGAAGTTCTGCTATTCTACTGATGCATTCCATCATATGTGACATTTCTTGCACGAGAATTATAATCGTTAACCCCAACAAAGATAAAAAGATTATTTTTTATTGATAGCTAAGAATCCGAAAAAGTCCAGTTGGAGAAAAAAACATCACTTTTGATCGGATGTTTAACGATTTACCCCGCGCGCACAGCTTCAAGCTAATATAAGCATAATTATTTTCTCACAAATTCCTGTAACTCAACTACAGATATTGCTTATTGCTATCATGTACTCGATATGTTACATATGTGCACTTACAGAGAACCAGAACGATCAATGGGGCATATACCACAGTAACTCCCATCCATCTTCCGAATACACTCGCAGCTCTTCTCAGAAGGATTGTTTAGATCACGACCCATCTTGACTACTTTCAGCTGATTTTGTAAAAAGAATGTCTCCGAAAATTTTCAGGTCGTCAAGAATCCGAGCTTTCCCTAATTGAAAACGACATTTGAATTTTTTTCCAACTTTATTATAATCGACAATTTCTTGATATCCTAGCTGAGCATGAATTATGATAAAATTGTATTCCCATATCTCAATTGCAAGTCTTCCTGGTGTACGTGAGTTGTTTCAATGACAATTTTTTACCTGGAAAGTAGTATCGCTTCTCAATCATGACTCAAACTTTGAGTTTCTTAGGCTTATTTGAGGTGAAAAGAATCGAGTAAATCACCTTTTTCAAATTGAAGTTCTCGAGTCTCTTTTTATGAGTACATTTAAGCATAGCCCTTACTCTTTAAATTTCCACATCTTCTTTAACTGGAAAAACCTTTCTGGAATATGACGAATAAGTTCCGATTATCTTTTCTTCGAAGGCAGTGGTAACTCTATCAATCGATGCCAATGCAATTTTGCATCAAAGTGAACAATTCGGGAACGCAAATTACCTTGACCTGTAATTTCATAATTTGAGAGAAATCGGAGAACTCTACGAATATCTCACCAGTAACTTTCACACTACCCGGCTTTGGACTCTTGCCAAGCACGATTCCGAAAAAAAGCAAGAACGTATAATAACTTCATAATTCTTAGCTTTGGTGCATCAGGCGAGTCGACGAAGTACAGCCAAAGCAGCTAACATTTATTGAAATTTGTGTCATTTTATCTGTTGGGAGCACTCTCTCTTCAATAAAAGTAGAACTTCTTTTTCCTTTTTTTTCTCTTTATTCCCGTGGTAACGCATTCGATAAGATAAGCCCTTGCTTTGACTACCTTGACTTCAATGAACAATTATGGCAAGAAGAAAGCCCGTTTCACAGACGCCAATCTCTTTCTAGGCTGGCGATGCACGCCCACTTTTTGCTTGTTATTAGTTACACGTCCCTGCTCAAGTCAAGATTGATAAACATTAAAAAATCAAAAATACCCAACTGAACAGCTTTTTCTACAAACTTTGTTTAATAAAAGGTGTATTTCCGAAAATGCATCGGGTGGGAGTTTGGGAAGAAAATTTTCTAAAGAATATTTAGACATTTTCTTGCCAAAGCTTTCGCTAATAGACATAAAGGGTGGAAAGAATTAATTTCCTATGATTTAAGTTTTTGATTTGAAAAACTCCAGACCACCATAAGAACAGTTTATAGAGCATAAACAAGCAAACTGACTGGACGCCTCTCCTCTTCATCTGCAGCATTTGTGTTTGGTCAAATTTTAAAATAACCTCACGCTAACCAAACTCTAATCAACTGTGCTCAAAATACGTCAAAGAAATGGAGCATTGGCCTACCAGGTGATCTTGTAAACTGACTAGACGCCTCTCCTCTCTATTTGCAGCATTTTTGTTTGGTCAAATTTTCAAATAACCCCACGCTAACCAAACTCAAATCAACTGCATTCAAAATAGTCAAACAAATGGAGTATTGGCTAAGCAGGTGATCTTGAAAACTAATTGCACGCCTCTCTTCTCCGTCTGCAGCATTTGTGTTTTGTCAGATTTTTAAATAACCCCACGCTAACCAAACACTGACTAACTGCACTCAAAATACGTCAAAAAAATGGAGTATTGGCTGAGCAGGTGATCTTGCAAACTGACTGGACGCCTCTCCTCTCTGTCTGCGGCATTTGTGTTTGGTCAAATTTTTAAATAGCCCCAATCTAACCAAACTCTAATTAACTGCACTCAAAATACGTCAAACAAATGGAGTTTTAGCTGAGCAGGTGATCTTGCAAACTGACTGGACGCCTCTCCTCTCTGTCTGCGGCATTTGTGTTTGGTTAATTTTTTTTAAATAACTCCATGCTAACCAAACTATTATAAACAGCACTCAAAATACGTCAAACAAATGGAGTATTGGCTGGGCAGGTGATCTTGCAAACTGACTGGATGCCTCTCCTCTCCGTCTACAGTATTTGTGTTCGGTCAAATCTTTTAAATAACCCCATGCTAACCAAACTCTATTAAATAGCGCTCAAAATACGTCAAACAAATGGAGTATTGGCTGAGAAAGTTTATCTTGCAAAGTGACAGGACTCTCCATCTGTAGCATTTGTGTTAGGTCAATTTTTTAAATAACCCGACGAAAACCAAACTCTAATAAACAGCACCCAAAATACGTCAAACAAATGGAGTATCGACTGAGCAGGTGATCCATGTTAGAGATCAATAAATTCCAACCTGTTTCTACTCCTTCACCAGACTGTTGTAGTCTACAAGGAAGCGTAATGATCTGCCTCTACGTTCTTATTCTGTGCGGAGCAGCGTTGGCTAAAAGTCCCGAAGGTAAAATTTCTCGAGAATCAAGTGAAGTTTCTTAAAGTGAGGTTGATTCATATTTTAATCAGGATCTTTTGACGAGCTTGTTTTTTTTTTTTTTTTCTTTTTACTGTCTCCATATAGAATGTTGATCATTTTGATAGCGTGTAAGAGGCTTTTCTCGTATTGAGTTCTCAGTAAATTACTCTGGCAAGGAACTAAAATTAGAACAAATCCGGGTTCGAAAACATTAAGGGAATCCAAGGTTTTTGTGTTCCACTCTCCTGACATATGTTTGAAATATTTATTTATCTAATAGTTAATGTTTTATTGATTGTTTTTTTTTTTGGACAGAGAATAAAGGTCTAAACCTGTTTCAAGGAGACTTGAAACTATCACCTGGTCAAGTAGTGGCCTTGAGATCAGGACCTAACTCAAGGGGTGCAGGAACTGAAAGAAAATGGATAAAAGGCATCATTCCGTTTACCATTGATAAGAGCCTTAGTAAGTCCTTAAAAACAAATCAAGCATTTTCATTTATTCTTTGTTGGTACACGAACGGTAGTTAGCGTTGAAGAGTAGCTTCTGGGATTAACCTCTGAGCAGCATTTACTTGTTATTTGATGTTGTTTTCCGAATGCCACTAACACTACCACACTCCGAACATCCTTTGCTATTCACTTCCATGCAATTCGCCCAGAATTTTCGCCCAAAAATTTTGTCATCGTTGTAGGAATGAATGAGTTAAAATCATGTTTTTGTGCTATATTATCTCACTGTTATAGAATATAATGTTTGGCGCAAAGTCTTTACTTTCTATAGTTCAAAAGTTATCACACAGTGTTTCCTTGGACTCATTTTGACCGATTGAGGAAACTCGTACGCTTTCAAGGTAAAGAAGAAAAACTCATAAGCCTCTATGGCATTAATTTGTAATAGGAAAAAGTGGAGGCATGCGAGCGTTTTGGCAAGGAAAAAAAGACTGGGAGGACAGAACCTGTATCAGGCTCAGAAGAAAAGGGAAAAAAGATAAAGACTATGTGAACTTTATAAAAGGTGATGGGTAAGTATGGAGCTTTTTAGAAGCTTTGATGTCGCCTTGCTATGCAACATAAAATGAACTGTTTTCGATATTGCCTTTTATTATCCAACTACACCTAGACGAGTACAAATAACGCCATAGACGAGTACAAATATCACGCGGTATTTGTACTCATCTATCGTAGAGTACCGGTTAAACAGGTTTTCTCGCATCGCGCAAGCGAAGAATTGGATTGTAGTTGAAAAAAAAAAAACAAATGGCCAACAATTTGAATCATATTTCCGACGACGAAGAGTCAGAATGGCTGGCAAATATAGATCTAAGCTCATTAGATGAATCGAACGAAGAAAAACAGCTTGACGACCAGAAAATTTCTTCATTTAATGAAGAGATTAGAAACAGCAACACAACAACGTGCCAATTCCGTTCCGCTTCGCATACTTCTGTCACGCACTCTCCGTAAATAAAAATCCGCGAAATTCCGCACTGAAATAACAGTTTGGCGTGTTGGATAATAAAAAACGTATTAGACGTTTTGTTGTGTAGTATTGCTGAGTATGTTAACTCGTTGTTTGTATTTTGACTCGCCCTACGGGCTCGTCAAATTCCGGCACAACTCGTAAAAATACTCAGCGATACTACACAACAAAACGTCTAATAAGATATATATATCCTGAAATACACTCCAATATATTAAACATACAAAATAGACTACTACGTGTCGCAGAGGAAAAGGAACAAGGGTTTAATCAAGGAATTTTCTCTCCTTTAGCCGCATGATTTCAAGGAAATTAAGGTGTCAATTTTTGAAACTACAGCACTAGAAGGCGCGTGTAAGCAAAGCCAAATTGAAGGACGATCTCCCGAGTAAAGCTGTTTGCTTCGAGAAGATCGCTAGGGAGCACACGGGCCACCTTGATAATTGATAAACTTTGCTACAAAAATAAATTTCTCTCTAATTTCTTAGAGATTAAAACATTGAGGAATTACCCTTATATCATTTTTTGCTTTCATTTTTTGTTTTCATTTTTTCTAATGTATTTTTCGCATAAGCCTTTGTCAATTTCTAGTCAGCTTCATTTTTTATTTACATTTTCATCGATCTACGACAAAATCGTTACAAATACGAGTAGTTAATATCTGTAATTCTAAATATCCTAAAAACCTTTTCTAATTACTGTTTAAGGATTGAAAAAAGGCTTTCTTTAACATCGATCCTCAGTTGTTGTTTTGTTTGTTTTCTTCTAACCTTTAAAGTTGTTGGTCGTATGTTGGGAGAAGGGGAGGCAAGCAAGACCTCAGCCTTGGTCAAGGATGTTGGATAAAGGGAATAGTTTCTCATGAGATTGGTCAGTTATGTTGAGTTTATTATACTTTACCAGATATAAGCCAACATTAAAGAAATGAGGTCACTTTATTCCAATAAAAATTTCCCCCTGGAAATTTTAGCCTTAAGACCGCACGCAGAGTGTAGCTGTTTTCTTTTACCTTCTGTTATTCCTGGTATATATTTGAATCTTTTCAATTGTTTGAAAATCGAAATTTTTAGATAGTCCATTTCAAACCGATCTTCACATTCGTGTAATAATGTCGGCTTCTGATGCTGCTGCCAATGAATCTACTTGAAACTACGCATGATATTTTCGTCAAACTTCAAAACAAGGATTGCGAAATGAGGACATTCGTACCTGCTGTGAGCGAGAGATTAACTCAGTGAATTCGATCCTTGCTGCCTCTAATTTAGGATTGTAGATTAAGTTAGCAAATCAAGTTAATTTTTTTCCCGTATTTTGTTTCCGCGAACTTGATGTTTATCCAAAGATAGATGAACTCTCCCTTTTAAAACGCCGTCCAAAGGTTTTTTCTTTTTTTAATTTACCGCTCACCAAATTTTGCGTTTCTAAAGAGCAACCTTAAAGTTCGAAAAATGTGTTCAGCTTTTTTCAACAATCCCAATATGGGCACCATTATTTTACAAAATAACTGAGTGATCTGGCTGCTCAATCAAAACCTTAAAGCGTGGTTCGATAAGCAGTTACTGCATCTGTAATCAAAGAAAAAAAACATAATTTGAGTGAAAATGCCTTTTTACGAAGCTTCTAGGGGTTAAAAGAGATCAACTGAGAGTTAAGTCGAAAGAGGCTGGGATGACTTAATTTCGTCACGGGTATGCAGCTGGGTTGCAAAGGAACATTTAAAATGGCGTCAAACGTGGACTACATTTTGTGCACATTTGATGAAAACTTTTTAAGGGGTTTGGTCATTCACTTCAATCTTAGAACGCCGTCAGAGTCGAAACTTCATGTCATGTTCATGAGAGCAAAATTATAGGATTTTTGGCGCGTCTAAAACATTTATGTTGGCTTAATTATCTTCCAGGTCACGCTGTGGGCTTCTGGCATGAGCAGTCTCGACCAAACAGAGATAAATTTGTTCAAATTTTGTGGAAAAATATCGAAAAAGGTAAGTAAAGCCAACGAAACTCTCTATAGAGTAAATTTCAGAGAGCAACACAAAACGTTTGATTGTATTTTCAGGTAAGGCGAGCAACTTCAAGATAATCAAAAGCATTAAGTCCCTCAACGTTCCCTATGACTATGGAAGCGTGATGCATTATGGAGAAAAGTTTTTCTCCAAGAACGGAAAACCTACCATCAAACCTAAGAAGAAAGGGGTATGTTTCCATGTTTGCAAAACATAGTTTTAAGAAAATGTTTGCAAATTTTAGATATGATAGCATAAAGAATTTCAATTTATAAAAGGGAACA
Source organism: Stylophora pistillata (assembly GCF_964205215.1). Lineage (NCBI taxonomy): Eukaryota > Metazoa > Cnidaria > Anthozoa > Scleractinia > Pocilloporidae > Stylophora > Stylophora pistillata. Next base: position 5,632,292 of record NC_142527.1, read on the forward strand.
AAGAGGAGTCGTGGCTATTGCCTCTGTGACTATGATACAAAAAAGACGCCAGATATCAAAACAAAGGTATTTCTATGAAATTCGAGATGCCATGCGCGCACTTTTAAGCTATAGGCACTATAACCAATACATCAGCAATAATTTTGGGACGTAAAGAAGTTTAATTCTGGACGAATCTTAATTATAAATGTCATTGCTAGTAGTTTCTAAAAGGTATGTTACAAACATTGTTCATTAAGAACCGAACAACTAATTACTACTTTGAAAACAACATGAGAAATGCGAATAACATAGGAAATACGAGACAAAATATGAATGTGGACCTTTACCGGACAATTTGGGAATACGAAGGAACAGCATTAAGAACGTAACGTCACGTGTGATAATTTGTGAACTCGAGCGAACGCTTTGTCATCTGCGGCGTAATCCGCGTTACGGTGAAGGTCACGGTAATTAAGGATTGCCGCGCGGGGCCGGGACAAGGCGGGGGATTCGTTTCTACGGGCACTAGGTCCGTAAATCTGCTGATCAAAAACCAATTTGAATAGTACCGAAACATATTGCGTTGAATTAACCAGGCGTTGATATCGGGATATTTATTTTCTGCGTTTGAAGTCCACAGCCAAGTTTCTCGAAGCTCTTCCCAGTTTCTCCCTGATTTTGAAGTTGGGGGCGAGACTTATCACACGATGGGTCTAAGAGTTTTATTTCTTTAACACGCAACAAAGTGATGATTTTTTTTCTTTTAAAAGAGACTATAGAATTGTACAGTTACAATTTCCCGATATCGTCCTACTTACTTTATTTTCTGCAACAATCTTGCATCTTTCCAAACTTTTGAAAGTCGAAAATTGGCCAAAGGAGAGGTCTTAGCAAACTTGATGTGAAGCAAGCCAATAAGCTCTACAGCGGAGAGTGTAAAAAAAGTGGATAATACAAGATGAATGAACAAAAAAGGAAACAGAGGTAGGAATAAATAATTACGTCTGATATGAGGGATATATATATATATATATATCATATATAGAAAGTTTAAAAAATTGCGAGGATGGACAACTTCTGACGTAAAATATACAAAAAATTTTAATAAAAAACGTTTCGGTCAGAGACCTTCTTCAGTTATTTACAACTTTTGAAATAAAAAAAGAGCATTAAATAGGATCGAAGTGCTAATGATTACGTAATTACAGATAACGACTGATGAACTGGTGCTAATAAACAAAAAACCTAATTACAAAGAAAGAAATGGGCAAAATACAAGAGAAAAACCCTAAAAACTAAGAGATAAGAATACTAAATATGTTAATATGAGTGGCGTAATCAATTGCAAAGAAGCAATGCGGCGAGCATTAAAAAAGGGAAGGCCCACTTTTTATTACAACTGTAAACCGTAACAAAATCCCAAAACAAGGCCTTTGGAGCCCGAGAGGGCAAATTAGCAACAAAATCCCTGGAGGGGCCCTTAAATGATACTAATCATAACAAGATCCCTTGGCAGGGCCTCTGAGTCCAATCCACACCTAAAGGGTCGACAAAATCCAAGAAAAGGGCCTTTGAACGATCAATTAGTAGCGCCTAATATAAGATGGAAAATTAATTATAGCAAATTCTATTTTTCGAATGAAATTCCTTTCTTTTATTCAAACCAAGGGGTGCCAAAGAGAACAACTGAGCACTCCAATAAGCCTCTTTTGTGATTAAAAGCCTATCGATATCTGCAGAGCCACTAGGGGCCTGTACCTGATCAATGCATTGGAACGAAAAATCGTCCAGGGTGTATGGGGTTTTGTTGAAGTGTATCGCTACTTCACAAGTTGTTTTGTTTGTGAGCATAGTAGATCTGTGACTTCGGAATCTCACTTTAAAGTCGGTGGTGGTAGATCCCACGTATTGCAGGCGACATTTCTTACAGGAAGCCAAGTAAATCACATTTTTAGAGTTACAGGAAAGTCTAGAGTGAATGGTGTAATTTATATGTATACATATATATGATACCAGAAATGTGGAATCACGTGGGATGGCTTTATAACTTCACCTCCATCCTAGAGTCGGCACGGCACTGATAAAGCTCAGAATACCGAAGCAGTACTGTCTGCAGTTAGTTATGTGTGTGTCCGTGTGTGTCTGTATGTCTGTGTGTGTGTGTGTGTGTGTGTGTCTGTGTGTGTGTGTTGAGTTAGAAAAATATAAAGACTATACTTTTATCCCTACAAGCACGAAACATGCTTGTAGGGATGAAAGTGTAGTCTTTGTAAAACTGAAGTTGTTGACAGAAAAAAAAATAGATGACAAAATGAAAGCACTATACCTGGTGTCAAAATGTCCAAAGTCTGTTTCAACCTTTGCGCCAAAACAAAAGAGGTATTGCTCTTGCGATGTGAAATTTACATGCGTCGTTCATAAATAAATAGCCATTGAAGTTGAATAAATATTGTTGTTGAATGAAAATAATTTTGGTTGGATATGAAAAGAAAATGCGTGTCGTTGAACATAAATATATAATGTTGAATATAACTGTAAACTGTTGAATAAAAATATATTTTGTTGAGCATAAATATAAGTTATTGAATATAAATATGAAAGTTGTTGAATTTCGCAACATTTGGCTAACCATAGTTCATCACCTTTTTTATCAGGAAATAAAGGTGGATATATTCCACGTCATGACATCAACCAACCTCCAGCGTGCATCCATAACTCAATAGTGTACGCTGTGGTGTTTACCATTTTCATGTCTTTACCGAATTATTTTTCGGTGGGAAGCCCTTAAGATGTACTTGTTTTCAGGACTTCATCTCCGAATCGTTAGGAAGAAAAGCTCGCCTTGTCATAGGAAGTATATCAGAGCCTAATACAATCATTTCTCAGTTAAATACGAACTCTGTCGTGAACGGTCTCGCGACAAATAATCTCAGTCGAACAGTCGATAGTACGATCACAGGTTTTATTCTTACTTATTCCTCTCTGTCTCCGGATAGATATCTAAAACTAAAAGATTGATTGCGTAATTTAGGGTTAACCTTGGTCTCTGATGTCGAGGGATGTGGGTGGTGTCAGTTTGCAGTTTTTGTTCTTCGTAAACTAACTAAGTTTTTTTTTTCCCCGCAGGATCTCCTACCTGGAAGTAAACCGCTTGACTTTTGTAGAATAGAGTGAAACAAATGGATGGGAGAATAAAGATTGTAAAAGCATAACCGTTGTTTCATCTCTTGCAATGTACGTGTATGCAATTACAAGTAAAGCAATGAAAGATTACACCCAAAAGAAATTTTAATCGATTTTACGGGACGTAAAGACGTTTCATATTTGAGTGTCTGGTTATGAGTGACGCTGTATATATTTTAGGATTAAAGCTACAGTTTTCTTTATGACCTGGTGCTTCACTAACCGGCTTATTTCTGTTTAGGGTCCGATAAAATTGTTAGGTAGGTTAATTCATTTTCGGCAACTTAAATATCAACTGATATTCTTTAGTTTTAGCCGAGGCATGGCACGTCTCTTGACGCTTCAAAAACAAACGCGTGTAAGTGAACATTTCTGATGGAATGAGCTGGGAGAAATCAGATCATGTGGGGCGTTCAAACCAATAGCGTGCTGTGGAAAATATATTGACGGATGACGAAAGAAGTTATTTACCTCGCTCTGGTAATGCATTACACTCATTATAATATGAAGCTGCGCTGAACGAGTTTCATAGAAAAGAAGGTTGGGTGATGGCGGCTAGAGACAAAAAATTCCTGAATTTCCCCAGAGATCAGCCATTTTAAAGACCTCTTACAGACAAAGTTCGTGGTCTGTTTTTTCCGCTCGGATCTATGGCCCAAGGGAGAAGCGGGCGAACCATTAATATGAGAGGGTATTCTATGCCAGCACCCTCTATCCAGAGTTATATCCTGACGACCCTCTGTTCTTCCAACGTATGATAAGCCCTTAATAAAAGATTTGATGACGGAAAAATTTTTCAGAACTTTTCAGATGAAGGTGTTTCAAGTAAATATTATATTTAAATTTGGTACATATTGAAACTCTCATTGTGAATTAAGGATAGACCATTGAAAACGTGACTGCAGGGTGCGGCCAAAAAAAATTGAAAAAAAGGATAAATAAGTTCAAAGCTCACTGTAAATTATTCTGAAAATGTATGCCGACAAATTAATGCGAAATAGCTTCCCATAGAAAATGAAATGTTCCCATTTCAGTTTCCAAAAATAATTTGAATCTCCTGCAATCCTTATCACCTACCCCTCCCCCCTTATAACTTTTAATCGGTGCTTTCATAAAATTGGGTTCAGACCAAATCAACTGAATATGAAGTCACACTGAATTACAATACCGCTTCTATGGCAGCCTTAATGCTGCACATAAATCACTTGGCAATCCCGTGCGCGGCCGCCCGTTAAAACTAATGCAAGGACGTTGCAGCGAATTGGTTCGCCTTTAATAGCCAGTTTCTTTCTCTTAATTAAGCTGCGCGATGGCAAAGCTATTTTTTCTTGTTTGTGAGTCTAACACGACACAGCTTAAGCAAAAATGGCTCATAGGTCAACAAAATTCCGTACCCTCTGCCCTTTGTGAAACATTCATAATATAATACTGTTCTTCTCTTGAACCGGATACATGGTAGCCATGATGGCCGCCATAGCTTGAGAATCTCCAGCTTCGAAAAAAGGAAAGAAAAACATACACACATTGGACGAATAAAAAAACTGCGAACATTTGAAATGCGGAGTCAGTATTTTCTTTTTCTAAGGGGAGGTGTCTAATCCTGCCATTTTCTTTTCAACTATGCGGAAGCAGTCTCTGTCATAAACCTCTGCTCATCTTTTATTAACAAAGATTCAAGATTTTGCCATTATTTGATATATGAATGAGATTTCAGGAAGGCGGAGGAAGAAGCAATTTCGTGCCTCTAAATATTAATACCTTGTTTAGTTCTTACTCGTGCCCTAAGCACTCGATGGAATTGTTCTTGAATACGCAATCTATGGAAATGCATGTTTCCCCCCACCCCCTCCCCCCATGCTCCTTCACAGCAAAGTATATCTCGCTTCTTGCACAATGGTAATATTTAAAACCGAAGTGGAAGTGGCAAGTAGTGGATATCAAAGCGTGCCTTTAACGCTCTCCAATGTTTTAGTGCATAGTATTGTTATCAATTTGAAAACAAGGTCAGATCCAAATACTTACAGAGACTGGGGTCGATCTCATAAAACATTACGCCATTGGGCCACAGTCTAGTTTAGATCGAACCTCTATCAGAAGGATTGTCTACATACAGCAGTTTCTCAGCTACCATACGCCGCTCTGACGTGAGTATCATGTCTCCCCCCAAAAAAGGTGCGTTTCGTCGACATCAACATTTTCTAAATATAAGTGAAGAGATAAAAATTGATAAAACATGGGTACTGCAGGCTGGCAGTTTTTTTTTTTTTTTCTTCAAATAGAACTGGGCGACAAAGACCAGTAATATTACCTTGAAATGACTCTAATATTCAAAATCCATTTTAGAAATGTCTTGTCTTTTTTCCAGTTGTATTACACATGAACTTTCGACCGCCTTTCTTGAGTGATAAAATTGATTTTTGAAGGAAGATGCCCAGACCTATATGTCACAATCTTTCCGATTTGTTAATTATTTCTATGAAATTGTTCGAATAGGACGGTATTTTTTATTCTTATTTAACAAAAAATCCCTCACGGTGGAAATAGTTTAAATTGTTGAAACAAACGGAAAAAAAATATACACGGGTTCTTTTTTTTGTTGGCTGTTTAGGCAATAGTAGGAGTATCGAATGGTCTTTGCGAGCACTTGTGAGCATGCGAGCAGTGTGTTTATTTTTGCGAGCACGAGCACTGTGTTTATTTTTGCGAGCACGAGCAGTTCTCAAATTTTTCTTGCGAGCATCGAGCGCTTTAGAAGATACAGATGGCGAGCAGCGAGCACTCTAGTAAAATACAGATGGCAAGCAGCGAGCACTTCGAATACTTCGTAAATTTTCTGCAAGCCAGAATCTCTCTTTTATTAAGCGTTGTTTAGCGCCAAGTAATAGCTAATAATTTGGCTGATACCTCCAAAACAGAACAAAAGGTGCAAAGCTAGGGCCGTTCAACCATTCCCAGCATCTTACAGCCAACTGTACCCTGCTTGATGCCAAATTACGTCACGTAGCTTCGCGTGAGTCAGCCAGGGTGGATGCTCAAGGAACTTCAAGAGCTCTCTAGGAGGTGTACTAGATCCAAAGCCCGCGATCTAAAGTTTTCCATCTCTTTCTAACCCGACGCTAAAATGGAAGGTATGTTTTTCTTTTTGGTCATATAGTTCTTATGAAATGTAAATAACGTGACATTCGGTCTAACATGCATTTTGCGCTTCGGTCACGGTTTCGATGATCGGCAAACTGGGTTTCCCGCTGATTGACTGAAAAAAACTTCAACGAAATGAAGCTTTATTTATTTGGAGGCTTCTAGAATCTAACCAATTACGGCCTTACAGATCTAACAAGCTCTAGTAGTAGCTCTGAATGTCAAACAGTACTGATAATAGTATTTCTCTAGATCACTTTCTACCTTCGGGCATGCCTTTCGAGAATTCTTACATTTTGTGTTTCCGCGCGACATGGAGACAGTTTCTAAACATGTCTCCTCTTTTGGCCAGGCATTTATTTTTTTAATCAAAATAATTAAAGCAACATTCCATTTAAGATTTTCCCTGAGCCGATGAAGCCCAAATGACCAAGGGTTTTTAATGTTGTTTTGTTTAATCGGGTTTCATATGCTACCGTTTAGCATCAGATTATAATAGTTATTATTATTAGTGGCCAGGAAGCTTCCAAGGTTGAAAAAAACCGCTACAAAATGTGATCTGAGCACACTGTTTCAAAATATTTTGACTCCTTCCATTTTATTTTCCCATCGCCCACTGGAGAAACCATCATATCTACAAACCCTGATAATTTGCTCAAATAAATGGGACTTTAGATCATAAAAGGTTCGCAAGTAAAGTAGTCTCCGTAGGAGATGATTAAGTCACTTCCCGTCATGTCAAGCTTCCTCTTAACTATATCAGAATTTCCGGAAAATAGATCGTGTTACAGTCATGTTTTCTTGTTCAAGCGAAGGAAGGTTTAAATCATTGGGTAAAATACCCGGGAAACTGGTAAAAAAAGCAACAATTGTAAGGCTAGCTTCAAGCAAGTAAAGCGAATCTACTGAGGGAAAAGGCAAAACCAGTATTAGCTAGTCACAGAAATTAAATCCCTCCGTCAATTTTCTTGTATTTCCTCGTTTAGAATTTTTTTTGCATTTGAATTTTCCCGTAGAACTTCTAACCGCTGCGACGCCATCTTGTAAAATGTTCGGTATGTTAAAACTCCCAACGGATGCGCTGGGCACTGCGCGTGCGTGGGCTCAACATGTTCAGCGTTGCTGTACAAATGCACTCGACTTTGTTGAGCCACGCATGGATGACCGCGAAACAAAGGAAATGTTGAGCCGTGTTGAGCGAAAAGTTTGACCAGTTTCAAATTTGATTCAACAAGACTCAACACCTCTCAACAGGGTGTTCAAATGCGCTCAACTTGTTGAGCTCAACATGTTGAGAGCGTGTACATTGGACAAATCCAGTGCATTTGCACGGGGCTTTAGAAGCTTACAAAGTCACTATGTTCTAACGAAGGTAAGTTTCATCAAAACCGCAATTTTCAAGACAGCTCAACAGCATTTTGTATCATTTATACCTTCAATTTATTTTTCTTCAAAGATCCCAAACTCGCTCTAATAAAATAACGACCATATTAATTTAAAATAATTTAAATACATTTTCTACTTGGAAATAATCAAAGCAGTCATCTTTAAGGCTAACAAATTGTCCGTGAAGAAATCCGTAACTGAGAGCAAACATCACAGCTAAATTAGAGTAAATTCTGGAGTGGGGTGCACACAAACATTAAAACCAGATTCTCACAATAAAAACTTTGAAAGACCTTACAAAGGTAAGAACAACTTCGATACCGATCTACTAGCTCACTGATTATCAAGGCTTTGGCAAAGTTTACCGGATTTTTAGCTGCTTCAACGGAGAACTACAAATTCAATTCTATTGGGATACAAAATTTAATTTAAACCTGACCTTCTCAAATAACTTTAATGTCCGGGCTTTATAAATATACAATCGAAGTATTTATCCAAAAAAAAAAAAAGAATTAATTGAAACGTCCTCCACTATCACCTTGCCTTGTCTCTAGGAACGTAATTCTTGTTTTTTCGCTCAATTAAGCAAATTATTTCGGAAAAATGCTTATTGGATTGAGACCGGCCATCATACTAAATTATCTCATGTGTATCTTCTTTCTTTTCACTTAGTTCATCATTTTTTCCAACGTATATCCTTTCTTTACCCCTCATCCTACTCAGAAAAGAAAGCAAAAAGGAAACAACCCATGAGTAATTTCCCTATTGTATAAGAAATAAAAGCTAAACGAGAATTAAAATCGTTGAAGCTCACGGGGTCAAAATCAAAGGATAAGAGGCATGCCAAGATCTACCGTTTGCATGTTACATCACCGCTGGAAACCCAAAGGATTTCTTAATGATCTTGTGCAATAGCCACTTCAATAAATCCCAAAAGCTCTGCCCAGGAAAAAGGGGTTCCGTTAAAAAGCTACTCAGCAATAAGACTTCTCTAAAACTTGAACTTGGATTCTCTGAACTGTGCGTGTCGTTAAGTGTTCAAACTGTGCGTGTCGTTAAGTGTTCAAACTGTGCGTGTCGTTAAGTGTTCAGACTGTGCGTGACGTTAAGTGTTCAGATCCTCGACAGCAGCAAGAATGGCAACATTCACTTCCATTAGGTTCCTGCACAACGCTGCAAAGTTCTGGATTGGGCCTGACATGACAAGGGACCCCACGTTTTTCTCTGCTACATGTTTGCAATAGAAAGACACCAGACTGTCTAAGTTGTCCTCATCCGAAACGCCAAACGCTTCTCCCCCAAACTTCTCCCTGAACGCTCGCAGAAGATGAATGGAACGATCTATGTCTCTGCTAGAAAGTTGTTGCACGAGAGCCTGTACAGCGGAGTCTCTTGTCAGGGATTCACCTTCCAAGTAGTCCTTCACAAACGTGGTGTCTTCAGAGAGAGGGTGCTCGAGGACCGAGGACACCTCTCGGCGAATCTCGGTTACTTCCTGAGTTAGATCGTTTACCTAGAGATAGCGGGCATTTCAAGAGGGTAAATAAAAAGAAGAAAGAAAACAATAAAAACGGCAGCAACAACTAGAAAAACAGACTGAGGAAACTTGAACTACTTGCGCCGAGCGTTTCCTACACGCTACGTTATTGTAAATATATCCTGGCGAAGAATCCGAGCACGAAAGCGGGTATTGAGGAGTAATATATGGTGATTTGTATTAGAAACTTGGAGTAGAACCAATAGAAAGGGAAATGAGGAACTGAGGCTGGAAAAGTGGGAAACTTATCGAAAGAAATCGATGGTGATCTCTGGGTAAAGTTTTGTGCGGATAGACGCACAAAGAAGACTAACTTGGTCGGTCTTCGGATAAGGATTACATTTACTTATCACGAACGTGGCATGAAAGTAAAAAACCAGGGTCTCCCACAAGGAATCGAACGTCAGACATTTGGGTTTAAGGACTCGAAGCTCTAACAAAAAACAGGGTATTCACAGTCGAGCAAGGCAGAATTCCCAGTTTATAAGTGATACAACATACTGGAAAAGCAATGCGGAAAGAGTTGTGTACTTTAAATATCCTTATTCCGACATCTCTACAAAAATTCTCTTTATTAACTTTATCAATAGTTTCCCGTCACCGCACTTACCTCAGCCTGACGAGCGGCTTGCACCAGTGACTCCAGCAGCCGTACATAGGTGCTACAGAAGAGTAAAAACTGGAAGTGTGCTTTGTACAAGGAACGACACAACTGCACCTGTCTCACCTCCTGACTCTCCGGGTCAGGAGACAGGCGAGCTTCCGACTCCTCGTGATGCGAGCCAACAGATGACCGCTTCACCGCCAGCTTTACATCATCAAGACACTCGAGCGTGCGTTCGCTCTTTTGCATGTAGCTAGAAAAATGCGAATGCAGTTCCAACACGGCGAACTTATGCCTCTCCAGTAACTTGGTTCGATTCAGAGTTTCCGTATCGACGAAAACGAACGGACAGTCTCCACGCGACACTAGGAACTCCAAACAGTTTTGGAAGTGATGGGTTACATCTCGAAACTTGTCCTCGACCAGATAATTGCAGCACTCTTGTGTTAAACTGTAGAATTTTCGGCGTGTGCTTTTGTACAAGCAACAGAACAAGGAGAAAGTGTTGACGGCGGTAACCCCTAGATTGTCCTTTATAATGGAGCCCACGTGGGATGTCCACAACTTCTCCGGCTCTTCACGTGAGTCCCACGTGATCTCAGTCACGGCGAACAGTTTGTAAGAGTAGCTGGTTTCTGAAGCGCCAGGTAATGAATCCGAACTACAAAGAAACAGGAATAACTTCATTGTTCAAGAGAAAGTGTCATAAGATACAATTTTATAATTATTCTATCTTCAAATCCAAGAATTAAAATTATACTGAACAGTTTAAAAGGGCTTTTTCTTTTTCTCGACGAGATAAACTCTACAAATCGTTTCAATTTCATTCGACTATAAGTCATTGTTTCCTCGTTGGTCCGCTTTATTACCGATCAGCTGATATCCTCTTTGATAGTAGGCATCCATGCTAAATTATACAGAACATAAGCTATTTAACCCTTACAACCCCAAGAGTGGCTGGTTTCTACACTCCTATTACAGCATCAACCTTCATTCAAAAGTAAAGGTTATAAAAATTAAGGAAATAACCACTATTAGTATATACTAAAACAGTGGATATCGTTGAATACGCGCTCTGATTGGCTAGCCAAACTCCGAATATCCTTTGCTGTTTACCTCCGAGTAACTCGGGAAAAAATGGCGTCCCGATTTGCATCCTTGACTAGCGAAGAAATCACTCATATCAATTTTTGGTGGTGTATATTATCTCACTGTTTTAGTATATACTAAAACAACTATTCACCTCAGTGGAAGTTGTTAGCGGTGGATATTTACCTCGCCGCTTCGCGGGTCGGTAAATATCCACCACTAACCATCTCCACTTCGGTGAATAGTTGTTAAATATAGAGTGTTTCTGATTGTGAAACAAATTCTCCTTGTCAGCACCAGAGGAAATGTAAAGAAAACAGCTTGGAGACTATGCATGTCAGTCAAAGGGTGTAAAAGGTTAAGTGGTACAGCTCCTACATGAGCACGTCGTATTTACCTTTCTACAGATGGACTGCGGCTGTGTGTCCCTGGTTCAGGAGTCTTGGCGTCGTTGTCTATGACAACGACAGTGACATTGGCACATGACTCAGACGAGCTTTCTAAGACTGTCGAGTTGTCGGTTACTGCGGTCAGCGTACTACAAACTAACGAGCGACTCAACTAGAAAGAAAAAAGAAAGAAAAGATCGATCATAAGTGAATGGAAGAGAACTCTTACCTTGGTACTCTTTTACTTGGACAACTAAATTATTTGAGACTCGTGTGTAGGTAACTGGTTTATTGCAAACCGAGTAAAAATAAAAGTGAAATAAGCAGGAAAATAAAATATATTCAAAGACAAAAATTTTGGATTATTGGCACCTTTTAATTTATAATCGCACAAGGTGCTATCCAACCAGACGCTAGTTTAACGGAAGTGATGTAAATTTGCAGAAACAAGAAATACTTAATTTTGTCATTTGACGGATAACATCAGTTCCGTTCACTTAAAATTTGAGAGCCACTATTTATTCCATGTTATTTTTTCAATTCTTGATAAAAAGGAAATTATAAAAAAAAACAAAAAAAAAAAAAACAAAAAAAAAAAAAAAAAACAGACCACAAAACAAAACCAAAGAGCCAAAAGGTGCTATATATCTTGATCTTCATAGTTGATTAAACCTGAGAGCGACTCTGTAACGTAAATATTTCAGCGCATAAAATGTGCCCATCCCCTCCCCACAAAGTACCTCGTCCTCATCATCAGAGGAGTCGTGAGGGGTGAGATCCTGCTCACTTCCCGATAGACACTCTAGCGTCTGTAAATTGGACTTTAAGTCTCGATCCAGACTTCCGGTGTCCAAGCTGCAATACGACAAACGACGATCCTCGTAATCAGGGCCCCACATGACGTCTTCGGCCTCGTCGTCATACAGGAAGTCGAAATTCGTCAGAACGTTTATCTGAAAATAATCATGCGAACAATGTTAACAACAAATCCTCAATCATTTACCCTTCTAACAGCATATTCAACTACTAGTGAGGATGTGAACTTGCGTCTAAACAAATTCTTGGCATCAATACGTTCAGAGGCTTTTCAGATTTTACTTCCAAACGTTTAAGTAGATCAAAGTAAAGCCTGCCTTGAGCACTTCCCTACTCTTCTTTCTTTTCGCTTACCAAATACTCACGTTATCGACTTGTGACAAATTCAGGATTTAACTTCAAAAAACATAGAAACCAAAAAGCAAATCACTAATAAAAATGGAGGGAAACGTAATGGTCATATGGTTAGCGAAGCCCGAGTTAAAACTAAGAACAAGTCAGTGAATTTTTTGGCAAGATTGTAAGATTTTTTTCTCCTCACAGTATCTCTCTGCATCCCAAAGAATATATATCTTATTAACCAAGCGCGAGGGCCGTACTGGGAGAATATAGGCTCGAGTTCTTGACAGTACGGACCGAGCGAAGCGAGGTCCGTACAAAAAAGACCGAGGGCCGATATTCTTCCAGTACGGTCCCGAGCAAGCTTGGTTAATAGGAGATTTATTCTACGACTAAAGTTCGAAGGGACAGCAGTGCGTTATCATTCGGGACCACTCGGGACAGTGCCCGGTCCAATACTTAGAAAATATTGACCGTCAATAGAGCATTTTGGTTGGTTGATTTTAGTTATTGGCCCTCTGACTGCCCGAGTCGTGTAATAAAAATGGGTACCGATGAATTTTCAAGGAATATCTTTCATAAATGGCTGCCGGATTGATATTCTTTTGTTTAAATTCAAGTTAGCCTCACTAGCCTCGCTTGACATAATGCATTCTTTTGAATTTTGAACAAGAGAACGAGGCCAGAAAGGCTAATTTAAAATTTAAACAAAAGACAGGCAGCCATTTATAAAAGTGGTCAATAACGTAGTGCTGCTGCCAACTACAACTAATTAGCATTCCTTCAAGTAGGGGTGTAAGAACTTCTTGTAGTTTCATGTTACTGGAACCGAGAGTGGGCCTCTTGTGCTGGCTGTATCTTTTCTTATTAAACCATTATTGAACCATTATTAAACCATTATTGACCATCATTATTAAACCTTTTCTTATTAAACCATTATTGAACCATTATTAAACCATTATTTATTGTAGTTTCTTGTAGTAGGGGTGTAAGAAATTCTTGTAGTTTCATGTTACTGGAACCGAGAGTAGGCCTCTTGTACTGGCTGTATCTTTTCTTATTAAACCAAATATTGATCACGTACCTGTTGTGGTTCCAGTTCGTCCTTAGCTGTTTCATTAGTCAGACCTTCCACCAGGGAAGCCTCCTCAGATGACGGCTGCTGACCAGCCCCTTGTTTCTCCACAGCAAGATCACTGCTCGAACTGAATACAACTGATGGGCTTTGCTTTAATCCTACCGTGTGACCACAGGTCGTCAGCACGTTCACGAGCCGTTCACGTGTACGCCGCTACAATGATTTAAGACATAACAACGAGAACGTCACTCACTTAAAAGCTGTTCACGAGACGAGTAACTGCACAAGCAACTTCGTTCCTTTTCGATCCTCCATCTAGAGATGAGCGCCTCTCGAGCATAATAATTTTCAACATTCGTCACAAGCATATTTTTCAGCAGATTAACATCACAACCTCATTCAACCATTCGATTACCAACCTGAGAAAGATGCGGCTTTCTCCACACAGACATATCGACTGTTGCCACTGGCGAAAGGACCTTGTTCTCCTTACTAGAATCCACTTGGGGCTCTGGGGTACTCCGCCTTCCTATCACTGGTGTAGTAGAGAGGTCAAATGTAAAGTCCAGAGTCCTCCCTGGGAGGTCTTTTTTGATCATCATGGCCTCCGCTGACCAGGAGCTGTCATATGCGGTCCACACCGAGCTTGCGGGACGTAGAGGTGGTGTGTCAAGGTGGGAAGAGCGCGACACTGCCATCTTAAGAATGTCAAGAGATTCTTTCCACAAGTAACCCTACAGTGAAACGTAATCGCCAAAAAAATGGTCATAAAAGTTGAAAGCAGCTTTCTCAATTTTCAAGCTATTGCACTGTTTACTTCATAATACAACGGTGAAGACCTTGTGGCTGTTCATTTGTTGTTCCAGTCTTTTTCCACCAATAAGGACATTTACCTTAAGATACTTGGCTATTGTCTTGAGCGCATCATTCTGAAAGTGCCTCATGGATGGAGATGAGAAGTCCGCTAGTCGCATCACTGAACACAGCATGCCCAACACAACTTGATTGTAAGCTGGGGGACCACGCTCTAAGACCTGGTGAGAGACGGCGCGCGAATGACGGTATGAATTTCCAAAAGCATTTGTTTAAAAGAAGACAGAACGTTTTGGAATTTTTCAGGCAACTGTTTATGTACAACACTAACTGAATTTGCTTGAGCCATGCTCAAAGACCTGGTGAGAAAGAGCGCGAGAACGACGGTATGAATTTCTTGAGGTATTTGTTTCAGAGAGGAAAGAATGTTTTGGAATTTGTGAGGCAACTGTATATGGGGCAAAAACACAACACTAACTGAATTTGCTTGAGCCCCCAAAACCCATCGTGTACTGCTAAAAATTCCTATACAAACCTCTAGGAGAAAGGTGACGTGGGACCTAGTGAGGTGTCCATAGGAATCGTTGATGTATCTATAAACTGAATCCAGCCATGTAGATCGTGGTCTGTGGTAAGATTTCCCTATATACATCTCGAACAGTTTTCCTAAATGGGCGAGATTGCTCGAATTACCGCACACCTGAAAAATCAGTATATCTAATGAGCGACGAAGTTTCCTCTCGAAAGGATAGTCGTTATTTATCTTTGTGAACAGTATAATAATAATGAGGTGTGTACTCATATCATGGTCACAACTGATAACACTCCATTGCTAATTTCTTTTAGACTTCGTGAACTGACAGTGGTTTAATTTTCTTGAACAAAGACCGAAGTTACAGGCAGAAATACAGTCAACCTTTGCTTTTCTAGCACCCCCTTTCAAAGACACGCTGTCAACACAATGAACCGGACGATTAAAAAATCTTACTGCCTTCAGATCTATTTTTGTGAATGTAATTGAATAGTTTTCATAGCCATAGATTTACCCCTACAATTTTATCAAAATCAATTTACCTGTACTATATTTTGGGCGCATGTCTTGCTAAATTCATCGGGTTCGTCAAAATGTTCCAACATGTGTGGTAACAAAGCTAACACGTTAAGAGCAAAACCTGTGAAGAGACATAGTTTAAAGTTCACCCCTCACACGGAACGACCCTAAGAGTTTCACCTTGTCTCAAGTAGAAAAGCAGATATTATAAACATAACATTTTATTATTTATGAAACGAGTTTATCTCACCAGCAGCTTGGGACGGATCCACGAGACCCACGTTTGAGAAAACAGTAAGCTTAGCCAGCAGATGAAGAGAAGGTTCTGAAGTGGCTGCATTTGTTAGACCCTGAAATTAAATTTACGCAATAAGTAATACGCCATCCAATATTCTATCAGTATCTATCTTAAAATCAAACGAAGGGACAGAGAGAGACAATCCAGGCATTGGCTAGGATTTGTCGGTCACATCTATTTACTAGGGGAAAAATAATATCAAAACAAATCAAATGAAATCGAATGGAAAAATTAAAGTTGGCCATTTAGCATGGAACAGCATAATTCTTATCATGGTAGAATTTCATTCAAAGAGCGTGTATGAGGGATATCCTCAAAACATTATTTACTGAAAACTCCAATTGCTTCGAGATTATTAGTACAAGTTACCTTCAGCAGCAGTGCTTGCAGTCCTGGAAAATCGTTCCACTTAAGTCTGTGCAAAACTTTGTCGAGTTTGTCGCGAGAGTCGTGAAGACTTAAGTCCAGAATAGACAGCACCTGCAGAGTCACAAACAAAGAGAATGTAATGTAAAAGACTACATACACTAATTTTCAAACGCTGGTGAGTTTTGAAACTACGACAAAAAAACCTTCGCCTTCACTATGCCACCACAAGTCTTAACACAAAACTAGCGAGACACTTCGTTTTATCAAAACTCCATTTTTCTCACGCAAATAGTTGGATAATGCCATAAACTCCCTCAGGTTCAATCAACGATGAACGTCTTCCGACATGGTTTTACGCAGGGGGGAGGTGAGGGGTAGAAAAGGCAAGGCCAGGGGGCCATTTAACGTTCTCGGCCATACTGGTACATTAACAAAAAAACATCTCATAGCTCAGAACTGCTTGGCTAAATAAGTCAATTATGAAACATAATCACTTCACCGCGGAGTTTTGGACGAACAGTGCCACAAGCTACGTAGTGTGTGAATTGTTTCCTTTCTAATAGACTGACCTTGTTAAGTAAATGAATGGCCATTAGGAATTCATGTTCATAATCTGACTCCAGTAAAGAGACAGCGATCCAAAACACACGCGTAACCATGTCTGCCTGGCTCTGTGGATTGATAGCCTCTGATGGCGTCTTCAGACATTGTACACTAACACTAAATTAAACACGGAAAGAAATGGAAAACTGATATATCGGATAGGCGAGGAAAGGAACCCACAAAGCGTAAAATTATATCTTTTCGGTCGCTAAATCGCACATACATTGTATTTACACGGGAAGTTGTCAGAGTCAGGGGTTTCATTAAGGGGCCTGGGCCCCGGGCAAATTGACCGGTTGTGAGGACGGTTTTGCCCACCTGATTTGACGGTCTGGAGGAAAGTTTATCTTACAAAGAAGTTCAGTTCAAAGAGTTTTTCCCGCCTGTGAAAACCAGTTGCCCTCCTGCAGAAAACATTAATGAAGCCCCTGCAGAGTGTCTTTAAAAAACTGATCGTAACCTTTATCGGTTTACCAGCGTAATAAGCTTGGCCCAGATTTTGGGAGACTACAAGAGAGGATGTTCATCACAAACCAAAGGGAAAAAAAAAAAGAAGCTTTTGCGAGTGTTTTTCCAACATTTTAAGTTGGCTTTGGGTCGAATTAAACCGATACAACTGCCGCCAATCTCTTTTTTGAAGAAATAAAGAATTCGATTTAGTGTTTAAACCCCGTTATTCAGTGCTTCTGAGGACTAAAACATAATGAGTGTAAACGGTAAGATTAAGATTTTTACCTTCTCGCCCGAATGAGATTAGGGTCATCTCTACTGCCGTTACGACGTCCAAACTGACTGAACAAGGACGAATATCTCTTGAACTCACAACCGCTACTCAAGGAACGAATGTGCCCGCCATATCTAATACTAGTCAGCGGACTGATTGAACCGACGCTTGCACTTATTATATGAAGATTGTTTTCATCGACGCTATCTTCTTTTTCGTCTTCAAAGTGGAACCCAAGCCCTTGCTCCAGGTTACTTCTGTTCGAGTGATCTGTCATGGCCCAATCAGAAGCTGTTTCAAGGGTCAATAGGATCTCCATGACATAACCCTAAGAAGGTAGGTAAAAAGGGAAACAGTAACTTTGACTCACCCTTGATACGGCAGCTTCAGAAACTAATTCTTTCGGTGTCCCATTTACATTATCAACTCATTAGATAAAACCAAATGATCTTGTAATACCTCCTCAGGATGCTGCCCAACAGTTTGGTTAGAAACTCACGCCCCTTACTGTAATGTCTTCGCGTTGCGTTACGTTGTGTTGCATCACGAAGTGTTGCGTTACATTGTGTTGAGTTACGCAACGCTACGTTACGTTACGTTGCATTGCACTGTGTTGAGTTGTATGTGGTTCTTTACCAAGATAGTGCCCGTGACTCTGCAGTACTAATGGATACCGAACTGTCAGAGCAGCTTGACGAATTGCTCGGAGTAATCCACAATGGACCAAAGCCCCAACGAGGGAAAAACAAAATATACCAAGCTGCTTCATACCATGACAACCAGAATAAGCGCCGGAGGTAATAGGCTCTTTCTGCGCTCATAAGGCACTACTAATGTTAACGCAAAACAGTCAAATCCACAAACCTGAACGTCTTCACTGCCGTCACCAACAGACTCGACCAGCCTGGATAGGACATCAGAGAGCATGGACCAGGAGAGAGGGACCTTGAGAGCTCGGAACACCTGGAAGGACCTGCCAGCATAGTGCCTTGATGAGCAGGATGTGGCCCAGTGAAGGGCCACCTTGGCCATCGATTCCTGCACTTTGCTGCACAAGTCAGACGCCTGGAAAACTTGGACAACTGATGCAACAAATAATTCCAGTTGCTCAGCGCTTTTGATTTTGTATGATCGAGGAGTGATCTCTTCAAATGCCCAGAGAGGCTTACAGTCACTATCAAATGAAAGGAAATCAATTAGTAAGTCTGTAAGTGCGAGGATCGTTTTGTAGTAGTTAACTGGGGTTAAGAAGAAAGATGTTGAACAGTTGTCAACGGCACAAAAAAAAAGCTAATCAATCCACAATGAGGAAACGAACCCAAGAAAGTGCCGATTCCGTCCTCATATTTCTACCATTACGGCAACAGAGAACTAGACCCACAAATTGCTAGCATTTGCCACGTCGAAATGTTGTGTAAGGAGAGAGTAACAAATATGTTAAACGCATATGCACGGAGACACGATATTCTTTGAAGAAATTACAAGGAGCTCTTTCAGAAGTTAGAAACAGTTGCGGTATAAAGCTGTTCCCACCTGTTTGCTAGAAATTCAATGAGTTCTTGGATCTGCTCGACAAGTCTGTTGGCACTGTTTTCCTCGGGAGGTAATGTTATGTTCAGAGAGCTGCCGCCAGCAGCAGACCTATTTTGATACATACGTAAAATGGTAAACAAAATCCTCATTAAATCTGTACGCATTACTGCGAAAAGCGAGATAAAAATGAAGATGTTGGGGATGTGGACTAGGTTAAACTTCTATAGAGCAGAAAAGGGACAACAATTCCCAACCTGTCCTTGTATCTGACTAACACAACTTCGGCGCTCTCGTGAAATCAGTGAATCTTAAGCCAAACATTCCAATTCCAAATAAATTAATGCCGCTGTTCCAGGAATGCGGAACGTTCAATGGACCCGCCTTCAAACCGGCAGTGAGGACAGCCACAGATCGCATCGTAAGATTAGGGTGAAAGTTATACAGGTATTTGACAAATACAATTTCAATTTTCCGGTTGAAACTAACATCTGGATCAGCTGGCAGGAACCTTGTAAGACTACAGATTACCAAAGAAAGGGTCTTCCTTGGGGGTAGCCATTAATCTCCTGTGTAGTTCAACATTTACTGGCTTTATCTTCATCCCCCATTTTGAACGAGGGTCTAGACCACGAGAGCCCATCGCCCCATAACAGTTATTGCACGAAACTTACTCATAGAGGCTAGTGCCTGCACTAGCTGCATTACTCTGCACCGAAGAAACACCTTGCGTGTCACACTCTGCACCAGTCCCAGCGCCCGCACCAGGACCAGGCACACCCACAAAGTTACCAACATCCAGCGTCCACGAGGACTTCAACAAACCATGTTTACCAAGACCTTGTTCAGAAATGGTGACGAAGTTGAAGAGTGATTGCGCTAAAGAGACATGGTCGCCCCGGCACACTAGCACTATAATGAGATTAACCAGTAACCTCTTGCTGTGTTCGTAAACCAAGGCCTTGCCGTGATCCAAAGCTGTGGAAACACAAATGTTGGAAGTTTAAAAACATTGGTTCAGCAAATCAGTGTAACCCAACAAATGTAACAACAACCAAGAGGGGAAAACGATGCCTAGGGTTAGGGGAGATAAAAACCAATTATAATTGACGAACTTGAACTATAATTTTATAGGCTTACATTTTCAGGTTGCTCGACGGTTTGCTCGAAATGAGAGATTTTAGGCGCAACTTAATATCTATGGCCTAAAATTCAAATACCGTCTAGCCGATAAATATTCCAGTTTTCAATAAAAGTTTCTAGAACGTGATGAAATTGAGGGCAGGATTAACAAGTTTCTCCCTATAAGAACTTATGTTGCAGGGTTGACCAGTACGTATAGGTTCGATCGGTAAACTGGCCATCTGGAAAACTACAAGGTACAAGGTAGTTCTATAAAATCGCCAAGACTCACCAAGAAAAATGACATGCAACATAAGAGGCAGATGTTCT
The DNA here is from genome assembly GCF_964205215.1 of Stylophora pistillata. Classification (NCBI taxonomy): domain Eukaryota; kingdom Metazoa; phylum Cnidaria; class Anthozoa; order Scleractinia; family Pocilloporidae; genus Stylophora; species Stylophora pistillata. The sequence continues at coordinate 5,652,673 of NC_142527.1, forward strand.
TCCCAATCAACAGAAGCTTGGTCAAGAACTAACTCAGCAAGTAACGTGAGAGCAAAGTTACATCTGAAAACAAGATGAAATAGTATGACTACGGTAAGACTAAATAAGATAATCATTGTTGATGAAACCAAATTATGCCCCTCACAGACGCTGTACGACGGTTTCTTCGGAAACTTATTCCTTTTATTCATTTTGAAAAAAGTCGGGCTTCAAGAATAGTTTCGACACAGACGTTGTAAAACCGAAACGTACCTGTACAGCGAAGCCACGAAAGATGCAAACGGCAGAATGTCAGGAAGAGGAGCAAAGAATTTCTCTCCTTCAGGGACTGGTAACGAAAGAGTCAAACCAGAATTAACAAGCCTGTGCGCCATAATCATCCACTCTTGTGCCCAGGCTCCCTCAGGTTTATCTTCCTCTTCGATCTGATCAACTTCTTCGGGCTCCGCCAGTGGTACATTCGAGTCCAGTGCATCTGGTGCAAGAGTGTTAAACGATTAATAGAAAAACATTTTGTGACTACTTTGTGAAAACTGATAGTGCGCTCAATTCCGAATGGACAATGGTCGTGGTAAGGCATAAGAGGGAGACGAAAGAACTGATGATCTTAACGAGAGCTCTGACATAAAATACGTAAAAACGGGAGATTCAAAGGAGACTTTTACCTAGTTTAATATATATGTAAATATATAGGCTTCTAGTCTTAAAAACCTCATAACAAGAATTAACCAAGGTAATGTTATCATAAACCCACCATTCTCCAAACTCCTAGGTAGAGAATCGCCTTTTTCTTTCTTTTCTTCCTTCCCATTGTGTCTCTCTTCTTTCGACTCCTTTCTCTCGTCTCTAGACACTTTTCTGGACTGTTCATCGTCTGTTTTTGTTTCTTCTTTTACAACTTTCGCTTGCGGCTTCGTTTCTTTCTGCGCCAGTGACCCACTCTCCTCTCCTGACGGACCCTCGATGACTGAGTCCCGACTACATGACGTCTTTTGCAGAGGACGGAAAAATGGCGCATCTTCGCATCGCTCAAACTGTGAGGCCACCGTTTCAGTGAGCTGCGAATAAGAAATGTGTTCTGTCAAGTTCTTGTTCAAAAGGTGCCAGGAATCATCATATCAAATTAGCAACGAGACGATAAACACTTTGTAGCTGGTAAAGCCCAACAGTTCTCTGATTCACGTCGAAAAGGAAAGTGGCGTTTTTTTTTTTTAGGAGGAAGAAAACCGGAGAACTCAGTGAAAAACCTGTGCAACAAGGAGATAATCAACCACCCATAAGAAATGGCAGGTATGGTGACCAAAACTGGGACACAGAGGTGGCATGGGAGCGCTGTCACAACCCTTGAACATGGCTCTCCTACCAGTAACCTTATGGGTTTGTTTTTATAGGCTATGGATATAATGGACCACGGATACAAAAGAAATTCTTTGTGTGCTATGTTTAGAAGGAACACTGCAGTTTGAATGAGCCTCGTTAGAGCACGAAAATGTATTGAGTCACCGTTTTGGACTCAACTAAGAATGCACCTACACAATTCAAACTTATTTCGTGAATAAGTTGATTATCAAACCTTGAGTTCCTCCATAAGTTCCTCGATAGTTTTCTGTTTGTTTGCACGTGCCACATACACTGCAAGCTTCTTTGCCTAAAAAAAAAAAGTTACACAAATTCAAAGAAAACATTAAACCAGATGATTCAACACCCTTAAACTGCGCAAAAGCCTCGAAATTAACTGTTTTAAAGTGTATTTTCATCTTGCGACTAAAATCAAAACCTTTGTTATCAAAACGACCACTTGCAAATGGAACAAAGGTAAAGATCACGAGGGGCCAGTGGGAAATCAAAGTGATAACAAGCAAACTACAAGGTCTGAGGTTCCATTTCGTAAGAGACCTCAGGTTTTTTTCCTTTCTCCTATGCTCATGTCAAGACAGGAAAAAAAACTCTCTTTGGCTTAAGATTTCATTTTTTTGTGTCCAAGATGAGATTCTTCGGATTAGTCTATAATTTTTTACTGTTTCAGTTCTGCCTTCGGATTGTTTTTCAAAGCTTGAGTGGCCATGGTTACCGTGGATGCAATGTAAATGATCACTCACGTGAATAAGAACTTCTGAGCTTCCAATAATACCAGCCAGAGCTATAAGATAACCCAGGATCTCGTGGATGTTATTCACCCATCGGCTGCACAGACTGCCCCAGGCCTCTTCGATCTCTTTAGAGAATACCTCATCATACTATTGAGGTAAAGCAAAGTGATGTAAGACAGTGTGAATTTAAACCCGACTAGGTCTGACTCAACTTGAGGTACTTAAAAGAAATCTTGCTTATTCTCTCACGTTTCTTTCTGAAACGAGGCTGCCAAAAACAAACGTGACTGACTCAGTAGCGGTGGAAATAAAGGGAGGATGCCCTAATTAGCCACGCGAGGGGCACCTATCTTATTCTCACGGGTTTACCCCTTATGCTCCACGAAAAACGCACAAAGCTCGCATTGTGCAAAGTAATAGATCCTCTGTTGAAATAGAGGGAAGGACTCACTACCTCGATCTTATTTTACGACGGAATTAAATTGTGCCAAGGTCCATGAAAGGAAAAACAACTTAATATTTATGCAAGCTCACTAGAATATCATAAATTTGCGTGTAAAGCCTCTTTTGCGCTGAGAAAAGCTACAAGCAGTAGCACTCACCTTAACAGTGATGTAAAACAGATTGTTAAGTACCAGCTGAGTAGCCTCGACTGACCCCCACCCCTCCCCCTCTAGTTTAACAGGCGACATCGCATCAGTTTGTTGTTCTTCTTCTTCCGTCTCTATGTTCAACTCAGGAGGAGTGGGAGAGGAGTTTGATAAGTCTACCAACTCGACATTCGCTAACCAAGGGAGCATGTACTGCATTATACACCGCTGACCTATTGAGGATGTCATCTCGAATCGCGCAGTCATCTCTGTCAAGAGGAAAAAGATCAACAAAAGTCTCTCATATGAACTTGTATTAACAACAAGCAGTATATTTGGAATTTTGGGGGTATATTTCTAAAGAAACTGTGGTACTGCGTCGGTGGGAGTTGATAAAGTAAATTGGCCACCGTAAAGAGTTACAAAGCTGACGTTTCGAGCGTTTCCTCTTCGTCAGAGCGAAAGACGAAGGGCAAACACTCGAAACGTCAGCTTTGTTACTCATCCTGAATTTTGACGATTATAGCGGAGCGTGAAGTGCGCAGCGCAGGAAAAAATAGAAAGGTTTATGCTTCGGCACCCTCATCGTAACGTTTACAGCAAACGGCAAAAGATTAACCTTCTTGCCGTCCTCTTTCAGTAGTTTAACCAATGGTTGTGAAGAAGAGATTTTTGGCTACGTTCCTACTGGGTCCACGTCCACGTTTCAAGAACGTCTGTGCTTTAGTTCCTGAAATGGATTGTCATTCTAGCGATGCTGCATTTAGTATTTATTAAAAGTCACTCCCATCCCTCATACTATAGTCACAACCAATCAAATAGAGGAAATAAAAAGAGAAAGATAACATAAGGTCCGATGAACATACCTTCAAACATATGGATTGTGATTTCCGGGTGAGCTGCGGCTAGCGCTTGAGACAATGTTCTCTGGCATTGTGAGTAGGAGCAGCGGAACGCGCATGATAAACTCGGTGTTGTAAACGGAAAGAAACGTCTAAGAGATAACGACCAAAGTCATTTCAATTCACGAAAAGAAAAAGTTAATTAAAAATTCTGAAGCTGCTATCTACATTACTTCTGCGTCATCGCTCAGCACGAGAGTTCTAATTGCACAATTACACTGCAATGGGGCTTTACCTTTCTAGAAGCTGAAGAAGTTGAGCCGCCTTTTCTCGAATGTCTAACGAAGAATCAGCAGTTTTGAACAAAACCACGTTCAGAATGGGAATCATTTCACAGGGATATTCACTGTTAAGAAACGGAGACAAAAAAAAATCATTAAAAAATAGGGACTGAAGTATAATCCACTGCGAAAGCAAGCGAAAAGAAATGAACTATCGAAACTCTAAAACGCTTTTGAAAGTACCTCTAGTCGGAAAATTTTAGCACATTTTTCAAATGAATGTCAAGAGAAGTACATAGTGCGTTTTGCTTTCCTTATAAGCATCACACTCCCAAACACGCTTTCACGTTTGCGAAAAGAGGAAAACAGGCCAGTCACCTCTTTGTAAACACAGAAACAAGTGCCCTGAAGCAACCGCTGACAACCAGGCTGGAGCCCATGTAACACTTGTCTATCACCCAGTAAAGGAGGGAAGGAATGTTGGCATTGTTCTCAAGCAGGCTAACCAGTGTACCATGCCCCAACTGATGGATCTGAAGAGAAAATTAAATTTCTGTAATGCAGTGGAAAACGGTCAATCTGCCTGAGCAAGAATCTGGAATAATTAATGATGGTACTCTAATGCATTGCAGTGCCTACCTTCGCCCTCTTAATGACTTCCAAGTTTTAAAGAATACAAATTTGATTTTATGCGACTACTTGGGCGAAAGTAACCTTTTTAAAAGTGTTCAACAAAACCAAGGGCTGTCCAGCCACTAGTGGTGAAACCCACCCTCTCCTCTCGGGCATCTCCGCTCCGAACCTCACTGCAAATTTTCGCGGCTACTTCATAATCTAAATACATGTAAAATGCGGCATCACTCGGCAGATATCTTAACTATTATTGCCTTCCTATTCCTGTTCGTTTTCTCGAACCAAAACTCGAAAGCGCAAACTGCAAACTCGAAAAGAGAATTCGACAGACAAACAGAACTTGTTTTCCGTTTTAAACAGCGAGCAACGAACACAAATGTATCACGCGGTGAGGTAAAATCAACACTGCAAACCCAAGCAAAGTAAACCAGCCGCCATCTAGGCGTTCCCGAAATACTAACCCTCTCTTTTGGAGAATTCAGCACAGTTTGTAACCAGTGGTAAAGATAACCACCAGTGGCAAGGCCATTAGGATCAAACGCGGGACCGCACTGTAACAAGCCACACATGGCCTAAGAGATACAAGAAGAAAGAGAAAAGGAAATTACGTTTCATAGTCTCCCTTGCAGTCTTCTTTGAATACGAAGATGTAACGATTAGAGAGTAAAAATCTACATATAGAGTAACTATTAACAACCAAAAAGTACTGTAACTCTTACATGAAGAGAAGCCAGCTCCAAATCATTGCTTTGTGCGCTTGAAATGAGCGGAGTTCTACGAAAGCAGTTGAAACAAACCCAGTTAATAACAAACTTCAAAAAAAAAAAAAAACCCGGAAAGGAAAGTCGAGCCGGAACAAAATATGGCAAACTAGATTTGAAATCACTGAAACTTCTTTACTTTTCAAGTCCTTGAACCTTGATGCCAAAATGGGCACACCAACTGCTAAACAGGAAAAACAGGTTACAGCGCAGGTCATCTGGCAGAAGATTCCTTCGAAGCGAGGCTGTCAAAGCAATAAAACGGGTTACCGTAAGGTGCGGAAGAAAAAAAATGAAAACTCTTTAACTTTCCTGTGTTGAGGAGCAAATGGTGAAGTAGACACAAGAAAAAGTAAGCTTTTCATTTAGCAAGATAACATGTATGTTAGATAGACATATATGCCTCCGGCGCTATATACAAAAGATTAATCGCAGTTTGTTCAAGTAACGCTACACTGCTACAGGATTTTCATGGAGAGCAGATAAAAGGATCGGGGAACGGTTTTACTCACCAGGCACGGAAGTGATCATTTTATAAATAAAGTTGGCAAAGTGAAGTCGAAGCTGCATAATGGCGGGCATGTCTTTGTCACTTTCAGTCTCGAGGTAAGACCTGATGACGATAAACACGAATTTACATTTCAAAAATCTGAAACATCGAAAGATCTTTTAAGAGTTTAATACTTAGCACAAAGTAATAAGTTCGGTATAGCCATACAGCCATACATTTAAAATGATCTTTGCAGAAAATGCATCCCCAGGATTTTTTAGTCATCCTAAAATTCCTCCAAAAATTATTTGTTTTCTTTGCGTCGCTTGGTGACAGGCCTGGAAAATTCGCACTATCTAAACTTGATCCCCAGCTTATTCCCATGCTACAAGCTATCTGCAGGTTTCAAATTTTTACTTTCATTCTCATTGATTCTTTGTAACACTCCCCTTTGTTCTGAATGGCTGTTGAGGCTATTTTGATTACGGCTTCAGGGTAATCAAACGACAGGCGCTCCTGCACTTACAGCTTGTTCACCTTGTTCGGGTGGGTGACCTACCTTGTTCCTTCGATATACTCAGTGAAAATTGCACTGAGTCCATCTTCCGTCACCAGCTCACTTGCACTAAACAACACGAACAGAATAAATGGACTCACATTGCTAACAAGTCCTTAATATAGCACCTACTAAAGGAGCCAGTTTTAAATTTAAGGTTCATGTAAAAGAAACACCTGTATTCCCAGTACAAAAGTGATTCGCATGCGTTAATTTTCGTCAAGAACACCAATAGGTTGATTATTTACGAAAGGCACTCTCCACTCATGAAAGATTTCCTCATGACATCAAAGTTTTCACTGCATTTAAAGATTAGCCCGTTAAATCACAGACGCGATTATCACGAATGTTTCGTTACAAAACAAACATATCGTTCCGCAATCAGATCAAGACAGACGCTAAGCATTATCGATGGATGCAATTTTGATACCACACCATGTTGCCAGTGGATATTTTTGGAAATTAAAGGTTAAATGGAAAAAAACAAAAGCTTCTCTGAAAGTAGGGAGATGGATGTGGTAACAAACCTGTCCTGGAAACAACCATGTTCAGCATTGAGCTCAAATATCCTGACCAGGTATGCTCGCAGTACATCTCGCTTTCTTCTCCGTCTTACACTCTATGATGATAAAATCGTGACTGTAATTAAATCTACAAGTACCACTGATCTTGCCCAGTGTCAAGGATTGCTTCAATCCACTTCAGTAATGTTTAACTAGGACATTTAAAAAAGCCGACGCTATTCTATATTGCTTGCAATAGGAAGACGACATAGAAATTATCAAATCAAGCTAAGGATGGAGACGATTCTTATTCAGCCAAACTAAAGACACAAAACCCTTTCCACCCTAACATCAGTATGCATATTCTCTATACTGTTCTCTATACATTTCCTAAGGCGCTGACATGGAGAATTTGTTTAACAATCAAGAGCTTCTTCACTTGGTGATCATTTCCTCGAATCTCGTGACCTCAATACGGGGAATGATATTGTATGGAGAAATTAGATGCTGGTCACTCTAGGGGATTACTGGATTAACATTTAAAGAAACACTCACCTCTGCTCTACGGTCCAGTGCTTCCCTCAGAAGAAACTGAAGTTCCTCAAGTAACTCTCTACAAAACACAAAAATTGAGAAATCACGTATAGAAACATATTAGATGGTGATCTTTGAGATAAAATTCTCTCTTTATCTTGAATTTTACCTGAAAGAACTTGGACTTGTCCTTCCAAGGCCAATAATGACAGCCTCTCTGATATCAGAGCAATCGCTCTTCAGTAAAGGTACAGCAAATCGGAACAAACTGTCAACCATATTTGGAGATGGAGGCTGAAAAGGAGCGAAACAAAAACTGAGAAACTACACGCTCGTTCTGTGGGCTAACCAATTTATCTTCATCTAAAAGCCGTGCTTAGAATTTAGCATCTTTCCAACCTCATTTACGAGCAGAACCGTGACACAGGACACTTTTGCGCACCCCCCCCTCCCCTCCCTATCTTTCAACATGTAAGACTTTTGTTGCATAAGAACCCACCACGGATTTGGTTAATTCGCCAAAGAGTCTTAGTAGCTCAGTTAGTCGAGCATCGGCCCACTAAACATGATAATAATTTGCTTTCTTTTAAACAACGGTTATCATAACCCCGTCAATTGTAGATTCACGACACCAGGGCAACTTACTCTGGAATCACCTCTCGTTTCTGAGCCCTCTGATGAAGTTCTGCAGTAGACAGTATAAAATACAATTTAGTTTCATGCCATCAAGCTCCTAAATGCATTCATTAACTTTCTCCAGTTCACACTGTCGTGAAAAGTCTACGAACGTTGGAACAACTTCAGATCTAAATTACCGTGGCCAAAAACCTAAAGAGTACCGGAAAAGGGGCAAATTGCTCGCTCGAGAACTTCATAACTTCGAAAGAACGCAGAGGCGGCGCTTTCTTTATCAGGAAAAGCGCTCCCTCAAGTTATTACGGTAAAGTTACAGTCAAACTAACCCTGCATCGTGCTCTGGCGAGTCGCTCCTTAGGGAAAGGGACCGTAGATAGGCACAACAAGCGAATATAAGGTAATTTCTGAAGAGGCAAACATGGCTGGTATTCAGGGTTTTTTTTGGTCCTCTGCTGTACACGGATGACAAACTGGTAATGGAATCTATCCCTGATGCCCTAAAAACAATACAAAGATGACATCAATTGAAAATGTCGTTAGAAAAGGCCCCTCACATAATTAGCAAAGATCTCATTTGGCCTGACTGACTGACTGACAGAGGACATCAAAGAGAAGCCAGGCATTACTTTCCTTTTCTTCGCTCATAACCAGCTTCCAGTGATTTCCTCTTTGGAACTTTTCACTTCTTGAAAAAGAGAAACTGCGCGCCATGTTGGACGAAACACAGAAAATAATCTTTGTATTCTTACCCTGAGTCAATTAGCGAATACACAGTGAGAAGTCGATTGAATATGTTTGGCCAACAGAACTGCAGAGCAGAAGGACACAGTTCAGGGAGGTACCACTTGTTCAGAAGACCTGCCATAAGGGATGACCAGAAGAAACTGTGCAGTGCAATGTTCAGCTGTTCTCCAGTCTCTTTGTCCATGTTTCCCGACAACCGCTCATTCACAACCGTGATGTCCATATTGGCAATTGGCCCTGTGAAAAGCTAAAAAAAAAAAAAAAAACACATACCAGATATAACTATCTATTCCCAGAAGCGATGTGAACGTAACTTTCCTCGCAGTATCAGCACATTACATCAAAGATGGGTACGAAGCTCAGAGTTCACTTGCTTGAAAACTAGGAAAGGAATCTGATAGGTGCTTCGGCCAAAAAGAAATGCCGCTTCATACTAACCAAATATATTGAATCGACTTAAAAGTTAGACACTGATGATGCTGAAATCCGAATTAAATGCGATAGGAGTTAAATGAGCATGGTACCTTCTCACTTTGTGGTATGGAATGCAGAACTTTCTCGAGTACGGTTGGAAACACTTGGTCTATTACATTGAGAACAAGTTTGTCAGATTTTTCCTAGAAGAAAGTAAAAATTGAAGTCAGTCAAACTATCCTTCTTAGTTGTTTAATTATTGAATAAATAGTTATTTGAGAAACACAAAGATTGCACTACATTACCTTTTCAGTGAGGTCCATCAAACTGCTTAACGTCCGTACTTCTTTCAGAACAAGAAAGGCGAGTCTCCGTATAGTGGGGTGTATACTATACACAGATACGAATACAATAAGGAAAAGAGTTAATAGTATTTCAAGGCCACAACGGAAATAAAGCAAAATGAAAAATTAGCACATTATGCGCCGATCAATTCGAAGCCCCGGGAAATTGAACTTTTGAAGATTGGTTTGTTCAAATTCCCGTCCCCAGTAAGCAAACACTGAGTGAAAATGTCCCAAGCAATTTAGAAAAGGAAAAATCAACGACCATTAGCTTTAGCCTAATAGACCTTTTCTTCTGGGCCATCCGCTCGCGAAAGTGAACTATTTACCTTAAACACCTCCATATTTGAAGATATACCACTTGTATTTTGATGGAAAGACCTAACATTTTTTACATTACGGTTCAAATTCCCCACCCGAGCCAGGAAAGATTCAAATTACCGCCCCCCCCCCCCCCCGTAAGGACGTCAAATGTCCGTAGGCTGCCCGGGGAAGGGGGGAGTTTGGGAGATGTTGAGGATTCGAATCGATCAACAAGGTTCATCTACTGCGTAACAAACCTGCAAAGCATGACGAGAGCAAACCCCTCGACGTTGTGAAGTACAGTTACTCTGTCAACTTCTTTGTCACATGGCAAACTGTGAGCAGATAATTCCAGCTGAACTTCCTGTGCAGACTAACAGAAAAAATGCATGTTACCAGTCTCGAGTGCATACCCTGTGATTTCTAGTATGGTCATCGCAAACGCTTAACATGAAGTTACCGACGTGACAGCCAACAGTCGGCAGCCCACAGTCGGCAGCCCACAGTCGGCAGCCCACAGTCGGCAGCCCACAGTCGGCAGCCCACAGTCGGCAGCCCACAGTCGGCAGCCCACAGTCGGCAGCCCACAGTCGGCAGCCCACAGTCGGCAGCCCACAGTCGGCAGCCCACAGTCGGCAGCCCACAGTCGGCAGCCCACAGTCGGCAGCCAACAGTCGGCAGCCAACAGTCAGTTAACTTTTGCCTGCACCACACGCGTAGATTTCTTGCACTTTCAGTCGAGGGTACACACGCAGACCCACGTGAGAAGCAAAACGCGAGAGGCGAGAAATTCAAATCGCCCTGCTTTACTTTTGTTTTGCTTGAATTGGCAATGTAGTTGGCCTAGAGAGCCAGCGCCTCTCATCCACTTGGGTTCAGAACACCTGGTCACTTGTATTTTCCCGCGCGTCACAAAATTGGCTTGTTTTAACTTTGAGTTCTCACTGGCTTCCTGTGATATTTTCTGTTTGCTGATTGGTCAAGGTGATTATTTCAATTTTGGTTCATGAAATTCAATCATTATGCACTGCGGGGAGTTAAAATGGGGACATTGCAACCCACCTTAGAATCCTCTGGACCAGCAGAGACTAAAGTCTTCCAGTGAGCGAGCAGCTGTAACAACATACGCACTGCACTGTCCAGCAGTGAAGGCAAGTTGTCTTGGATCTCGCGTAGAATAAATTTAATAAACCCTAAAACATGAAAAAGTAGCTCAAGTCAAAACTACATTTTAACTAAAATTCATTTTGAGTATCACAACAGTATTTATCTATCACCTTACCAAGAACGGTAATTTCTTTCCAGTCTGCAAAGTCAAGCATAAGGGATTGAAGAGAAGAAAGGGCCAGCCTGAATATAGACAAATGCATTGATCAGAACCGTTTCAGTCAAGCTCATGATAACTGACGGGTGACTGACTTTGTGTACCAATTCACCAGACAGCTGCCAGGTTCGCATGCATCATTATTAAGCTGTAAGCTTGCTTACTTAAATGGAGCCCTTTCGATTGAGTGTCATGAAACAAAAACCAAGGTAGTTACTACAGCCAATCAGAAGAAAGGAAACGCATTTAACAGCCAATAGAAACTCAACCTAAAGTGCAGGAAAACGCGGGCGATCAAGTGGTGATTGGTTTTAAATCACAGAGCGGAGTAGGGTATAACCAATGCAACCTCGGATTATTTTCGACACTCAATTCCAAATTGCTCTCTATATATTCCACTGTGAAGAGTACTACCTTTACAGTAAAAAATTATTACTTTGAAAAGCTGGTTTCCAACCTTAGAATAGACTCCTCTCACAGACGCCATGAACTACCACCATCCAACAAACAACTGATTCAAGAGGAAAACATAACCGAAAACCTGAACCAAGATTTACCCAAATTTCAACTAATGAGCGCCATCTATGTAAATATCAATGTAAAACTGCCGGATTACTCTTAATTGTCCCGTGGCTCAGACGCGGAAAACTTTCCGACGGGTAATCCAAACGTCATTGGCCATCACAGACAGACAGACATCTATATTTATACAGGATAGCCCCTTCAGTGTAGTAAATACTGGTATCAACGGGGTCCTGGTAACCACCCATCCCACCCCAGGGGAGGACATCCACCGCACAGTAATCTCGTGCGTGGGAAATTAACGTCTCCTGCCTCTAACCCAGCAGGAGACGGGACCTCCATTTATTCGTCCCTATCCGAGAAGACTAGAATATCTAACCATTTCTTGATGTTATAGAAAGGTAGCATATTCTTCTCAATTATTTTAAGACACTGGGCGTTGGTCCGGCCGGGGCTCGAACCCTCGACCTCCCGCACAACAGTCCAGCGCTCTATCCATTGAGCTAACCAGGAGGCGGTTTCACTGTCAGCAGTCCATTGCAAAACCACTATGTACCGTGTACATGTACACCATCCTCTCTTCCTCGCTTACCCTCTCAATTCTTCATCCATGTGAACAGTGAGACGTGAGAGGAGATCTACCAGCTCCATTTTGGTCCTACCTTCTGGAATACACCTGCAGGTTTAAAAATTAATATCACCATCATTCTCACTTGCACTTTTGGGACGGTTATCGCGACAAAGGTTAAGCCGTTGTTTCGCCGAAAAACAAAAAAAAAAAGGTTCTAAACTATCTTAAATTTAGCCAGACGTTGCACCGACATAACACGTTATTTGTTTTTGAACTGAGCCCTCCCCCCCCCCCTCGAAAAAAGGCTATTGCCTTATTCTTGGAAAACATATCTCTTTAGATCACATACCACCCGTTTGTTGGGATTGCTTGCGGTTCAACGATTGTCTAAAATTGCCACCTTTGTAAGACACTGCTTTTTTTCCCCCTTAGATTAACACCAGATAAAGAGCAACAGAAATTATCCTCTCATTGTAATCAATTGTTTTCACAGTAATCGATGTAAAACTGGAACCTATACATTTAAATATTTGAGTGATGAATGCCTCTTATAGAGAATTTGGGGTCTGTACGATATGTAACCGACCCAAGGTTTCACCCGAGCGTCACCCAAGCGACGAAGGTTTTCACCCGAGCTTCACCCGACCGACGAAGGTTTTCACCCGAGCGCAAAGCGTGCAAGCCATAAATTGAAGGAAAAAAGAGTATCCCATCTCTCGATGTGCGGACTGAGAAGACGAGTTTATTGAAATATTTACCGTATCGCTAATTTGTATCTGACGGGTTCGTACATTGTTACTATGGCTGACGTGCTTTCTAAGCAAAACGAGTTCATTCGGAATCGCTGTTCAGTCGTTGCCACAAAAAAATGTATATTTTTTATCAGCCTTAACAGGTCAGAGCAATCACCATAGCAAATAATTTTGGCGGCAAAACATCTCCCAATTTAGGAAGGTTCTATAGAAGAGTCCTGCCCGTTGCACTGACCAATCGCAAAGAGTAACATTGTTTTTGTTTTTTTTTTCTGTATATTTGGTTCATCAATAACCCAGAGCTAGTAGAGGGATGGCACGGAAATAACTTTTCATTGCAGATACCTTGGAATGGCAGCAATACAAGTCCTGAACAGCTCAATTTTAGGATCAACCTTCGGTTTCCGTTCTCCTCTTTACAAGACAACAATGAAAATTAGCAAATAAGTCAAGAAGGGATACAGAAGGAAAATCAAACGAAAGTTAACGTAAAGAAATTGTTCGTATAATAATGAACTTAAGTACTAACGTGGCAATATCTTCTGGCTCCTTGTGAGAACAATGTGGATTTGTCATCATCAATGGCCTACCGATCTGTGAATCTAAGGATCTTATGATACTATCTAGAGTCTTACGGATGCTGGAAAGAAAGAAATTTAGTTATTTCAAATGTTTATTCATTCATCTATTAGTTGTTCTAGTTAATAAAAAGTAAAGTCTTCACAATACACTACTTTTCCAAACTTTAAACACAATCTTTGCTGTTAGTTCAAAGTCACCCGGAGTAGAACACGGGGCACTATGGTACATAGCCAACTAGGTACCTGTGGTAATAGTTTGCCAGTCCAATACTGCTGGCTTGACTTTCCGTCAGATTTTTCATGGAGGCTACTCTCCGCACCCTAGCAGTGTTACCAGATGGAAAAGGAGCAGTGGATGTTGGCATTGCTGGCGCCTCTGTGCCCTTTCAAAGAAGAAAATAGTTTCAACTTCTTCAGGTCTTACATTTTTCTCGAGTGGCTACTGCACAATGATAGAAAAGGTACAAAATAATAAGCTTAGGATATGCTCTTTTCAAATTCTCTAGACCTTTGTAGCATATTCTTCCATGAATAGCTACACTAATAGCAGGCGTAAATTTGGCGAGCGAGTGCTTAGCGAAAATTATGGCCGCCATCTTAGATTTAAACGGATCCGGAAGGCTGGAGAGGGAAAGAAATTTGTACCAAGGGGGTGAGTGACAGCGAAAAAATGGGGAGGGGGTTGAAGGTGAAGGAGTGAATATTTTCACCCCTTCTCGCCCCCTTCCCCTACCTTACATTACTCAGACTACGAAATAGCGCGCGTAAGTCTGTGACGTCATATTATCCCCAAAATATTCGCGCAATCTTAAATCAGGCGTTCGTAGTTTTGAGAACTGGACGAAGATTGCCGTACTTGAGAAGATTTAGGAGAGTTTAAACATCGTTTTAAGGCAGAAAATGTCACCCCCTATAGTTGCCACGTTGGTGCCCCAATGAGACACCTAAACCAAAGGCTACACCAACCTTTAACAAAGATACCCTTTACACTAAATAGTTTTAGTTCCTGAGTTCAATCTCTTCTTTTTCTACACTACCTTTACAAACAATAACCCTTACCTTTTTTTGTAGACTATCAGCAATGACAAAAAATGCACGAAGACCAATGTTCATTCTCTGGAAAAAACGAAGTCAAAAATCTGCTTTAGCCTTTACCATCACTGATAGCTAAACGCAAGCATAAGATTGCACACTGAATACTGTTCGTACACTGACTTAAAACAATACCTCAGGACTAATTTGCCGGGATGTTCTGTTCACACTCAGCAAATCAAATACTATGTCATTCATGGCGAAGTCGAGCTTTTCCTAATGGATAAAAAGATAAAAAATCAGAGGTAAACCTCTCTTGTAAAGCTTCATTTGATAAAAGTAGTAGCTTTGAGTGCAGTACGCTGTATGAATAATGAGTTTAAAACTCCTCTACACCTCACATAACTAAAACTAGTAACAATCGTGGAATAGTGAAGTGCGCTTGATCTAGCATAGAAAGGATATTTTTGACTCGGCGAAACAAAATCCAGCGTATATTTAACCTACGAACGTCGTGGCTCACAACTCTGAATTTTAGTAACTCATTTCCTCCGATCAAATGGTTGCAGTTTATTTAAATTTCTTCTAATTGCCATCCACACCAAGGTGGTCAGCCTGCAGAACTTCACTCTGCCGGCGGGATTCAAAGCTCTCGCCTCAAATCGAGGCGAAAGGACAGCCAATCCAAGTTGGTGCCTAAACACAGAAATCGCACAGCATCTACGAAGAAACGACCTGACTAGAATGCGTTTTCCTTACGTTGAACTAGTGAATTGTCACAGACCTTCGTCAACTGAACAAGAAATGAATGGAATGAACCTGTTAAAAACTGTTGTGGCACGAAATTGGTGGGTAAACATAATACAGAAACAGCCAATGATAACTGCTATTTATCCTCTAGTAATTCTCCGCTGACTGTATCACCTGAGCTATGAACTGTATGATCTTCACAAAGTAGTTCATGGGAGCTTCTCTTGGCACAACAGCACGGGAACCACGAGGAAAGAGCACATCTGTGATACTTCGCAGTCGGCTAATGAAAATAAACGCAGAGCTTAGATTGGGCGGTATACCTTGGCCTAATATCACAGGTAACCGGACCTTTACGCTTATTTTCATAATAATGGCAAGTGCACTTAGAGGAACCAATCATCTCACTCATAAGGTCACAAAAAAATGCTACAACATTTGAAAAATAACCAAAAGAACTAATAACAAAAGGAATGTAAATGTACCTTACGGTTGCTGTGTTACTCTCCCCCTTGATTCTGATCATGTAGACCCTACAAAACAAGAATTCAGTCCATGGCGGAATGTCTTAAAAATTCCACAGTACAGAAACATTGTGTTTCTCACTTAGCCACAAAATGTAAGCTGCGCCACTCCTTTTGAATGAGCAACGTACATACTGTAAAATCTAGGCACTTACTAATTATCATTCATTTTCACTGGTACAATAGTGATTAAATTATTTAAATCTTACATCTCTACGGATGACCTTTCATAAAGAAAAGGTTTCAAGGTATATATAATGTACTCACCAAACCAATCTGTACAAGCATTCCATCGCTACTTTCTGCATCTTTACGTCTCTCTGCTGCAAATCAGAGGAAAACAAAAGGATGAATGCAAAAACGAAATGGATGATGCAAACCCTTTTGACACCAAAGTAATTCTTCTGTTTGCATTTTTCACTATGGGAAAAAATTACCCCTGACTGACTTGTCCATCAATCCCTATGCTATCTTGCCAATACTTAAAATGTCTGTACGATAGAGTACACTTCCTAAAAAAAAATTACAGAAAGTGTTCTAGAGCCAAACAGTACAATGATAAAATACCTTCAGAGTTCCCAGGCACATGCTAAGGAAGCTCGGCCAGCTACTGAGAAAGAAAGCTTTTTGACTGACACAAAGTAAAACTGTGACAAGTGGATATATAGCCTGAAACAAACCAACAAACAAAAAAAAGGGTCATGGAAAATTGTTATCCACAGCTTCCTCAAAGGAAAAATATTAATCAGCAATTCTCTCAAGAGGGGGTGGGGAGGGGGGACTGGGAAGGGGGGGGAGAAGAGGAGGAAATGTGCTCACCTAAGCAGGAAGTCTGTGAGGTGGTGACACCCGGAATACAAGGTTTCTATTGGAATTCTTAACTTAGGTCAACTGGTCATAAATTCTAAATTCCTTTTTCTGTGGTACTAAGTATGAAAATGCTCTAGAGTAGAACCCTGCAATGTGGAGGCGAGGTGGCCTCATGGTTAGTGCGCTTGACTCCGGATCGAGTGGTCCGGGTTCGAGCCCCGGCTGGGACATTGTGTTGTGTTCTTTGGCAAGACACTTTACCCTCACAATGCCTCTCTTCAACCAGGTGTATAAATGGGTACCGGCAATTTAATGCTGGGAGTAACCCTGTGATGGACTGGCATCCCATCCAGGTGGGAGTAGAAATACTCCTAGTCGCTTCATGCTACAGAAACCAGAGTTAAGCACCGGCCTAATGGGCCACTAGGCTCGTAAACAGACTTTACTTTACATATTAGAACCCTGCAATGGTTGTCGACTCACTTGGCTGTGCCTTGTTTTTTTGGTGAGATCAAAAGCATGATGATACATGGTGTCTACAAAGCTCTTCAAGGCTGGAACATTCAACTCTCTGTTGGCCCCTGCTGCAACAGGAAGAAGGATTTCCACAAACATGAATGCAAATGCATGTTTCACTTCTTTGTCCCTGGAATCCACAAACAATGCTGCACAATCCTAAAAACATGTTACAAAAAAAAAGAAAAAAAAAATCAAGTTTAACATACCTTCCTTGCAAGATTAATCAGCATAAAACACTTAGTCCATGAAAAAAACTCAACCACATAGACCTTGGAAATTTCATAACAGATAATTGGAATATAAATCACCAGTTACCCACCATGCAATTATCAATTACATGATTCCAAAAAGAAGAAAAAAATCAGTTCTAATCATTGGTTCTAATTCATTCTTGAAGTGGCTGAGCATACTTACCCTCATAAAATTAAAAGACTCTTCTAACTCCTCAACTGGATATAACTAAGGGAAAAAAATCAGACTTGTTGGTTAATTGCCTAAAACTCATTTTTTCCTAATTTTCCATTTGGCAAACCTACCTGTACTTTGGTTATATCAACTAAGTTGAAATTGTAAATTGGTCACCCTAAAGACTGTTAAAAAGATGACGTTTTGAGCATTAGCTCTTCATCGCTCTAAATGTCAGCTTTTTAACTCTTTACAGCGGCCAATTTACAATTTCAACTTATAATATGAAAATATATGAACTTCATATATTTTCATTGTATATTTATCACTTTCACGGGTTCATTACGAATCAACTCAACGGCCTGCTCCCAGTTGGCTTGTTAGCTCAATTGATAGAGCGCTGCACTAGTATTGCAGAGTTCAGTGGTTGGAATCCCATACAGGACTGATTTTTTTCAGGTCTGATTTTCGCTATTGCTTAAATAGCGCTATCTACTGTGAGGATCGTGCATCATATGTATCTAATACCGCAGTTCAAAATATATGAACTTCATATATTTTCATTGTATATTTATCACTTTCACGGGTTTATTACGAATCAACTCAACAGCCTGCTCCCAGTTGGCTTGTTAGCTCAATTGGTAGAGCGCTGCACTAGTATCGCAGAGGTCAGTGGTTCGAATCCCGTACAGGCCTGATTCTTTTTCAGGTCTGATTTTTGCTATTGCTTAAATAGCGCTATCTACTGCGAGGATCGTGCATCATGTGTATCTAATACCGCAGTTCAAAATATATGAACTTCATATATTTTCATTGTATATTTATCACTTTCACAGGTTTATTATGAATCAACTCAACGGCCTGCTCCCAGTTGGCTTGTTAGCTCAATTGGTAGGGCGCTGCACTAGTATCGCAGAGGTCAGTGGTTCGAATCCCGTACAGGCCTGATTTTTTTCAGTTCTGATTTTCGCTATTGCTTAAATAGCGCTATCTACTGCGAGGATCGTGCATCATATGTATCTAATACCGCAGTTCAAAATATATGAACTTCATATATTTTCATTGTATAAATTTCAACTTAGTTGATAAAACCAAATTACCTTGTTACCCCCACCAACACAGCACCACAGTTTTTTTATAGAAATTTACCCCCTTTACTACCTGTCCTTCCACATGTAGTATCACCACAGAATCAAAATTTTAGACACCAGGAAAAAATAAACTTGGTGCAATACTGTCCTTGAAATAAATGGAATGCCAGGCAGTTTAAAAAATCAGCATGTAATTTTTCCATACTCTTCTCCATGCATTTGCAAGGTGCTGCTGACAAGGAGAATTTGGTTGACAACCAAGAACTACTTTAGTTGGTGATCATTTCCTTTATTCTCCTGACCTTAATCTGTGATTCAGGGGTGATATTGCGAGAAATTAGATGCTGGTCACAGTTGGGAGTTAAATGGTTACACCAAGAAAATTTTCTCTCAATCACAGCTTGGTGCACCTATATACAAGTCATGCGCACTCTGCTGTGAGCCAGTGTAAACTAAACAAACCCACAACAACTATGGTATTTGGACATTAATTTCTATCAAAAACCTGAAGTTACACAAGAAAATGACATTGACTTTCAGCTAAATGATAAAGCTATTTGGGCACACTGGAGCGAATTTAAGGATCCCTTATTTGGCATTGCAAGATACGAGTGGTGCATTTGGGACTCACCACCAAAACCAAATGGGTCTGGTCCATGTGCATGCCTATACATGGATGTTCATATCATTTAAAGACTAAAGCCAGTCGCTTTTACAACTTGACTCTTATACATGGAAAGAAACTGTACTAACCTTAATTCTTAAATACTTCATTCCATAAATAATATTCACAAAAACTGAGGGATTGTTCTGGTGCTCCTTGAACTCTGTAACAAATCTCTTCTTCACTGACAAAAAGCAGGCTTGTGCCAACACACCAAGCACCTCGGCATACAGAGCAGCGATAATTTCTCCATTAGCAGCTGTTGGGGAGGTGGAGTAGCTGTCTCTTTGTTTGAAATGTCTGAATGCCAATGATAAAATGTACTGCACATACCCATCATTCACTGGGTGGACTGGCAACTGGAGCAAAAACGTTTTGGACAAAACTGTTATCAAATTTGTAGTTGTTAGTATTATCATTACTTTTTAGCCATACTGTGTCTATGGGATGTGTGGGGGGGAGGGGGGGATTTTAACCTCAGATGGACTGCAATCTTATCCATAGCACATATGAATTACTCCTGGTTGCTTTATACAGGGAAACGGGTCCTGTAATAACCTCACTGTACACAAACTACCTGCATTTATTATCCAACTACACTTAGACGAGTACAAATAATGCCATAGACGAGTACAAATATCACGCGGTATTTGTATTCATCTATTGTAGAGTACCGGTTAAACAGGTTTTCTCGCATCGCGCAAGCGAAGAATTGGATCGTAGTTACGAAAAAAAAAAAAGTGGCGGACAATTTGAATCATATTTCCAACGAAGAAGAGTCAGAATGGCTGGCAAATATAGATCCAAGTTTATTAGATAAATGGAACAAAGAAAAACAGCTTGACAACCAGAAAATTTCTTCATTTAATGAAGAAAATAGAAACAGCAACACAATGCGCCAATTCTGTTCCGCCTCACATACTTCTGTCACACACTCCGCGAAATTCGCCCACACTGAAATACAAGTTTGGCGTGTTGGATAATAAATAACTTATTAGACGTTTTGTTGTGTAGTATCGCTGAGTATTTTTACTCGTTATATTTGTATTTTGACTCACCCTATGGGCCCGTCAAAATACGGCACAACTCGTAAAAATACTCAGCGATACTAGACAACAAAACATCTAATAAGTTATTTATTACACTTAATACGTTACTCCCCACATTAATCACATTGTTTAAAGTATAGTTAACAACTTTTCACCGAAGTGGAGGTGGTTAGCGGTGGATATTTACCGAGCCGCGAAGCGGTGAGGTAAATATCCACCACTAACCACCGACACTGAGGTGAATAGTTGTTTTAGTATATACTAAAACAGTGAGATAATATACACCACCGTTGTTAATTTGAGTGATTTCTTCACTTCTCACGGATGCAAACCGGGGTGCCATTTTTTCACGAGTTGCTCGGAGGTAAATAGCAAAGGTTATTCGGAGTTTGACAAGCCAATCAGAGCGCGCCTTCAACGCTATCCACTGTTTTAGTATATACTAAACTTCTGTTATTCATCCACTCACTTGTTTTAGGACCTCAATTAGAACTAAACAAAACAAGAAGTCCACTGCAAGCTGGAAAGTAATAATACAACAGGTTAGGACACATTCTATAAAGTAAACCTAGAATGCACCCATTGCATGTCCTTCTTTTGTCTAAGCCAGGTAATTCCTCTGATAATTATGTTTAGAAGTCTATCATCTAAATATATTCCACAGACTCTAATTACATGGCGGCATTAAAGTACATACTGCACTGCTAAACAAACAAATTTGGAATACGGAACATCATCAAAGGGGTGAGGAAATAGAGTTGGAATGGCCATACCCTTAGAAACAAAAGAAGCAAAGTGGTAACTTGGACCTTGCACAATGACACCCACAAAGGAGGAACAAAATGGGCTTCCCAAGCCCAAATGGAGATATTACGTGCTGCAGAGGATGGAAGGCCTGTGGTACATTAATATATTTTTAGTTCATTAATGCTCCTTTAGTACTGTGCACTTACATCTCTTCTCTCTGTGAGGTGATCTTTATTGACATGGAATTTGCTCTGAAGCTTTGGTGATTCACTGCCACTAATTCAACAAAACAAACCATCAGATGAACAGCAATCAATTTTAGCTGAGTGTATAAAGTCATGTAAATGTAAGTATACTCATGCAATGACAACTGAAAAATCATTTTTATAATTAATACTTTACCCCTTAGGTTTGGAGACATTGCCCTTGCCTTTGTATCCATCAGTTTCTGACTCACCAGTCTTGTTTTGCTAAAAAAGAAAATGTACTCCATGTTATAAAAATTTAATTACATAAAAAGCTGAACTATACATGGATTTTGACTGATTCTTAAATGAGATCTAGAACAGGACAGAGGCATTAATGACGTCACCATACACAATAACTTGCTTACTTCCTTCAGTATACAAAGCAAATAGATCCTATGTTGCCATAGATCTAATTTGCAACAGATCATTAAAGCTAGTCATCAAAATACAGTAAGAACATCAATGACACATTCAACTGCTGCCCATATGCCACTTTTTGTCCCCACCACATTTTGACCTCATCTTTAATCAAACATTGTACAGATGCATAGAATCTGTTTGTTAAATTGACATTGATAGTCGGTATCAATAGACCCATTAATTCCCGCCAAGCTCTTAGAAAGCCTAGCTGACTCAATTTTTTTTGTCACTCAGTGCTGGAGCATTGCAGCATTGCAGCAAGATATCCAAAGGTCTATGGACTTTTTCCCTTGTGGTATAATCATCAGGAAAAAAAAATATTTGTTTAATTTCTCACCTGCTTCTCATACCACTTAAACAGTGTTGTCAAGAGAGAAGGGAGACTATATTCTGCTACACTGTTAAGAGAGTTCAGCAGCTGAAAGAACAAAGACAGTCTTAGTCAAATCAGTATAATTTTAATTTTGAATAGTGCAATATCAACTCCATAGGGTAGAATTTCAAAATCTCTCAGTTTCTCAGAACTACTACAGTAACTGCAGCCATATTTGTTTGATTAAGTGCCCTGGGGCCCATTTCTCAAATGTCCAGGTACATGTAACTGGATAGGCCCAAAGCCACAATTCAAAACAAAATTTAAAAGAATAGAGAGGCATCCTCACCAGTCAACTTTGTTTCTTAGTTTTAGTTTAGTTTAGTTTATTTAGCTTCGCCAACCAGCAGGGACACTGCAACAGCTTGCGCCAATTACTGTGGGCCCAGTCAACCCACCCATCCCACCCCAGGGAGGACATCCATCACACAGTAATCTCGTGCGTGGGAAATTAACGTCTCCTTCTTTAGCATGTGAGTAGGGGGGAGGGGAGGGTAAACCTGTCAGAGGTGAGCTTTTGGAGGTTTAGCTGTTATACCTGGTCAAATTGAGCATCTTCCCCTCTTTGAAGAGACTTTGACAGTGGTCTCTCCTGTAAGTGCAAAAAAAACTACATAAGTCAGTTATAAATTCATTTTTCCACTTCTATACAGCCATATCAGTATGTACAGTTCAGACAGGCAAGGCCCCATGCCTTCTTTTCACTAAAACATAACAACCAATCATGCAAGAAAGTTTAGTTAGGAGAGACATGCAAATATTACAAAAAAATATTTCATAACTTTGAGCCAAGGTTCTAGATACACTATTACATCTTGCAGTTAAAACATACACTATGATTGGTCAATTTAGTGGGCTGTATTTCACTGTATGACCTGCCACATTCAAAACCGCTAGCTTTGTTTCTGGGTCCGCATGGTATATTATGGAACCTTGTTTTCTCTGCTCTAGTTCATAGCCTGAAAATTTGGTCCATAACTTACAGTATGCACCCCTAATGATAGTTCCTAAGTGATCTTTATAACACCATAATATCAAAAGATGGCTGATTAAAAGACCTCCTACAGTCAAAAAAATTGGCATGAGGCATCAAACAAAGAACTTTGTACAAAAAGAATCAGACAAGTTTGCACATAAAAGTTAAGATCTTTGTTTGACCCTTCAATTTAACACATCTGTCTCCATGTTACCTTAAAATAAAAATCTCTTCATAACAATATCATAATCACACCACATTTTCAAGATCTAAAGAATTTAAAAAATACCACATGAAATAAGCAAATAACTTGCTTCAAAGTAAAACACAATGAAAAAACACTTATTACTGACTGACAAATGGTAAACAAACTAAGCAATAAAGACAGGCCAGAGCCAATGGAAAAATCAGACAGAAGTAATGAGAACTACACTTTGAGACCAACTTGACACTGCATGGCAAAACAAATGTCATGACATTATCACTTTTTTTCACCAGGAATTACCTTAACCTTTT
Source organism: Stylophora pistillata (assembly GCF_964205215.1). NCBI lineage: Eukaryota > Metazoa > Cnidaria > Anthozoa > Scleractinia > Pocilloporidae > Stylophora > Stylophora pistillata. Next base: position 5,676,268 of record NC_142527.1, read on the forward strand.
TAATTCTAAACATCTATTTTGTGATTCTTCCTTCTTGCTATCACAAATTTCTTTGTGACAACTTGGCATAGCTTTATTAAGAGTCATGAACTGCTGAATTATAGTGCTGTATGCTATCAATTCTGATAACTGAACCAATTTCTGGCTGGATTGTACATTGATATAGTAAAGAGAAGATGTTTATATGTAAAATAGTATAAATACTCTATTTTACTGCTTCCTCAATTCTGTAAGAAATCACATAACAATTTTTTCTGTCTACAAAGATTTATAAGCTCATAGTTAATATTTGACAATTCAATTTTACAGAGAGGCAAAGAAGGTGAGGTTTAAAGTTTCTTTTTTATTTCAAATTTGAGACAATGAAATACTGTCTAAAGTACAAGTAACACATGAAGTTTTCTAAAATTTGTATATGGAACCAGATTATAACTCCCTCCCCTTTTTGGGTACCAGCTTCTAAAAGGTAGAGTTGTGAAGCATTGTCTTGCCCATGAGTGTAAACTCTTTCTCTTTGTAAACTTCAACATGGCTAATTGACACTAAAACCAACAACACTTGATCAAGAGACAGAATGATTATCACCATGGTAACCACTTGTTTACATAAAAAATCTTGAGATAATCATCAAATGGCCATTAACAAGTTCAATTTGCTGCATTAAGGTTCATTTGCAGGTAAACGACTTCCCATGAATTAAGAGATGGTGATTTCACCATAAAAATGACTCATAAATATGCACATTATTGAGTTTCACCCTATAGGTCTAATATCGGTTGCTTAACAGCCCTCTTTAAAAGCCCCAGACAAGACATGCTTGAATAAAGAGTAAAAGTGTAAATCATGTGAAAGGGTGGAAGAAAAAAAATTTCAATAAAGAAGTCTTTTGCCAAAGGGTTACCCAAGCATGCAAAATGCAGACATGTAATGCATTTTTAAAGATCATACCACCCCAAGACACAATAAGCTCAATAAACAGTTCAAACAATAACTACTTTCTCAGCTCATGTCAGGAGACCACAACATGTGATCTTAGTAATGTTGCAAGAAAATGACTGGGGTTGCATTCCAGAAGTAGTGAGTGACGGAAAGGGATTTAGAAGGAAAGAAGTCTCTTTGAGGCAGTGATTGATGACAACTGAGAGTTTTAATGATCATATTCTCTCGTCCCATATAAGCTTTGGTAATAACTCCAATGAATATTTCAAAATTGGACGAATTCCCAAGCGTGTGGTCCGTAATGACGAATCGTTCTACACCAGTAGACTGTGTACACAATCCTACACAAACAAATTGTAGTTTACATCGAAATCACGGAATAAAAGCATTTTTGCAGAGAAATCGTAGATAATACGTTTGAAAGCGTACAAGCTTACTGCAAAAATACCGCCTCCAGTTATATAAATAACTCTCGCGCAATGATACTTTTCACCTTCAAATTACCCGAAAATAAACAGTTCGTTTTAATCGTCTGATGATGGAAATTGAGCATTGTTTCTCGCGGTAGGCATTTTGTCGTCACCGTAAGGTACTAAATAAATCAACATTTTTGGCTTACAAAGAAACCACATTTCTTATAAAAAGTGTTCCTTCATTAACGGGTAAATTGAAATCCATCAATTATTCCAAAATCGGACTCAAGATAAGGTCAAAAATTGTAAACAAACCTCGCGAGTAGGAGGTAAAAATATTTTTATCCTCTACATCATTTAGGAAATCACTACTGCTCGCTAATCTTTCCCTAAGCCCGCACCCGCTGAAAAAATGGATCGAAAAATCAATGTTTATTCAAAGGCTTACCAAAGGTTCGGTCAGAATAGTTTCGATCTTTTTCTCGGCAAGATCAGTGAAGTCTCTGAATAGATGTCTCAAGACAAATTCCCCGGGGGTGACATCAGATGCTGCAGCGGTGGTTTGCCGTTCTGGCGGCTGTCCCCAAGGTAGAACAAGCCCATTTTCTAGAGCGTTGGAAGCTTTGACATCTTCTAAAACATAGGAATTATAACTTAAGCTTGGTATTAATCGGGGATATTCAACGAGTTGAGGCAAAACTTTTAGGTCAGACGGCGATGTCGACAATATCGCTGAGACCGGTCGTTCATCGTTGTGTGAAAATTGAGACAAAATCTTAAGTAAAATTATCACGATTAAGTAAAAACTATGGAAAAACTCGAGTGTAATTTTGGCCAGTGAGAAAATTGTGACATGCCATAGCCTCAGCAGTTATATTTCAAACTGAACAACACTTATAAGCGAGTTCACAAAAGTGATATTTTCCTCCATAAATAATCACAAAAAAAATCTGCTGTCCGTGAAACAACAAATCCGAGCTTACCTCGATTATTGGTTTCAGCCATTATGTTTAGGAGTCCATTTTCTCTTCATGGCGTTTCTTGGATCGATGTCTTCTGAAACATACAGCCACCAGTTTAACAAACATTGGCTGAGCAAAGTTCGATGACGGTTTCCGTAGAATATCGAAGGACCAGTCCACAGGCCTAGGTGCGACAGATTCTCCGTGATAAATTAACCAAACGTTTCCATTCACTCAGTATCTAGCAATATACAGAATATTCCTTCAGTGTCTCGACGCAATAACAAAATGCAACAGCAAAGATTCGAAGACCATACAAAAACTTCTTACACATATAGAAAAATATAAAATTTTGACTACAAGAGGAAGCTTCAAACTATGACGCATGCGTTCAAGGCATAAACTGTGGAGTGACTCTGTCTCCACCAATCACATGCTAGACCGCGAAAACACGTTTGCTTCCTTTTCATTCTATTTCTGGTTAAGTTAATTTGCAACAGAAGAGTGCTTTACACACTTCAAGTGCCATTATGTTTGTGCAGCAGTGTCTTAGCGATTTTTTGAATCGAAAAACAAGTATTCTAGCCTAAAACACGACTGAACGAATATAGCTTCAAAAGAATCGGTACACCACATGCCCTTCACTGTTTTTCAAGCGTAAAGCACTTTGAATGACCTTATGTAATCTCCATTTTAAGTCTTGTTCCCGCTTGTCGTCAATTTTGCGGTCACGTTTGAACAGTCGGAGGTTAAATTACGGCTTAAAGTTTTATTTTAACATGAATTGCAACGAAAATAAGCTGAAGTTCAGTGTAAAATATTGCCAATTCATCCAAGCGTTTCTATCTTTTGTGTTTTCAAATCTTTTGAGTTTGATGAACATGGCATACTCGCGTGATTTTAGCATTTTGATTAACCCCCCAGACACGCGCCCAGCAGTGAATTAATTTGTTTTCTATTTGTATACGGCCTTTAGGAAGCAGATACGACGATTAAACAATCGCTAAAATTAGCATAACATGTATTTCTTGACGACCACCTCTTAATTAGTTACCATAGCATGAAAAATATTTTGCACGGACATTATCGACAAGTGACAACCTTGTCGTAGCTTTCTAGAGCGTGCCAAGTTTGCTTTCTTGCTTTTACTTGTCTTCTTTGATTACAAGCGGTGCCAATTGTAAACAACAGTAAAACTTCCTTGTTAAAAAAAAATTGTATCATCACCTGAAAAAAGCTTTAAAATTGTAAAGATAATAATAAGTAAGTCACATAGTCGAAAATTGAACTGTCCGTATTACTTTTTTGCACTTGTGACAATACTTTCATTTGACGTCAGCAAATCGGCGATTTCAAATATTGCACGGCGGTCCATAACCGTTGCAGTGTAAAGCTACAGTCACGAATAAAGGTTAACATACACAATCGAAAAGGTTTGCCTCTGCAGACTTGACAAGTCACATCAAGTTTTATGCATGCCGACAAGTTCACGATTTCGTCCCGTCAATGGGGAGACTTAGATGGATCAAATTTATTGTTAAAAGTTTTAAACAATAGGAAACCTACAGCTGCCTTGAAATACCGAATTCAGGCTAAAGTTGTAATGCGGTATACATACCATGTTTCTCTTAATATGATTCTTTCAGTCAGGGGTTTCAGTCAGGGGTTTCTACTAAGGGAAGAAAAGGGGCATTTAATCAAAATGATATTCTTCTCTTGGCCGGTTTCGGTTTGATTTTATTTATTTTCATTTGTTTTTGTTCCCATGCGATATTTTTCTCTGTTTTACCCCTGACAAACATAAATCATGCCAACGTTCGACAAGGGCATTTTAGACGATTTGATTTGTTCGTAAATGGTATTTCCGTCCAAACTTGTACGTTATCCGATTAACATGACCTTATGTGGGAATGTTTGTTACCCAAACAAACCGCTGCTAATGGCAAGTGACGTCGTTCGAGGAAAAATTACATCAGGGGCCAAAACAGGAAGGATATTCACTGTATTGAACAGCAACTGAGAAACACATTTTAATGAGATAGAACAGGAAAAGGCGGAAGGAACTCCAACAGTTATTTACGTGATTTTATTAGTATTGTACTAAAATAACTTGTACGACAAAAATTGGGTAGGAAAATACGGCCAGTACAGGTAGGATCGATCTGTAAAAGATCTGAACAACCTTTGAATATAGAGTCCCAAATGTATTAGCTTCAGTGGTCTTTTCACCGGTTAGTTTTTTCCTCTTTTCTGGTCAACCAACTCATAATGAACCAATTGTTAGCAAACTAACTTTTTGCAAAAAAAACAAAATAAATAAAATGCGTCTTCAAACACAACAAGGCGATTTCTCATTTTTTCAAAAAGGAAAATAAAAATGTGTTTGGTGGAATTCTTTCTCAGTTTTGTGGCTAATCAAGATCTGGCCAGATCTTCAGTCCTGGTCGGGCTTACTAAATTGTATTCCTGACCGATTCGCTACAATCCTTGGTTTTTTTCCTGTAGAAAAGGGTTAAATTGTATTCCTGACCAGTTCGCTACAATCCTTGTTTTTTTTTCCTGTAGAAAAAATTCAATTTCAATTTCAATTAATTTATTTCCCCTCCCAACTAGGGAAACAAATCAGGGAAGGGAGTTGGGGATTACAATGGGTTAAAGTACGATGACCCCCAACATCTCCCCCATCGTTTCTAAACACTACTCTGTTCAGTTTTGTACATGGACACTGTTAGGATTAAAAAGAGGTTTGCTTGCTCTTAAGCCGAACGGGCATCCAATTAAAGGACACTTTTTCGAAGACTTGAGGAGGTTCATCGGCGTGGTAATAATTTTCAAACTTCAAGCACTTTGGCCGGTGAACTTTACATAATGTCCATTTTTAGTCTAATTCCTACTCGTGAGCGCGGCGCTACAGGTGGGGCAGGTGGGGCAGGTGGGGCAGGGGGGCAGGTGGGGCATCAGCTGGGCATTAGTCCCCCCCCAACTTTCAACAATTAAAAATTGCGCAGGCTGAGATATACTTTAGTGTGCCAGGCAAGCCGAGATTCTCGGACCAGATGATCATACACTGTATGAGGCGATTTAATGTCATATAATTCCGTGATTTTAGAAATGCATCATAATTCTAAAATATTTTGAAACGTGACTTTAGAACTGGATCACGGTATTTTCTTGCGTGATCTGAACAGAAAGGGCCAGAATTGGTTTGTGCCGGCGGAAAATTCGAGCTTTAACTGGCGGCTGCGAAAAAGGAATGTGTTCAGCAGAAACTAGCTGGACAGCTTCTTGAGATCTATCTATTTACCTCGAAGCGCGAGATCTCGTAATTAATTTCAAACTCGACAGATTCGTTCAACCCGGATACAAATTGTATCATTCCCGCTTAATAATGTCAGTTTTGGTGAACGCAGTTAACGAAAATGATTTTCTCCCAGGCCCCCAAGTTTCGCGTGCCTTCGGCACTCGTTATTGACGCTGTCGCACCAATATTACATATTTTCCCACTTTATGCCCCAGCAAGGAAAAAATTCTCAGCGCAGCCGATGTCTTGTAATCTACATTGCTGTTACGAGATGCCCCTCCCTGCGCTTAACAACACTCTACTGACTACGTAAGTATAAGTCACGATTTCAGGAAGGGTTGCTCTTCAACGAAAAAAAACACCCACAAGTTATATTCATGCTAGAACTCACTCTGTTGATTAAAAAAACAAACAAAAACAAAACACGCACACAAACACACACACACACACACACACACACACAAACTATACATACGCGTTCCACTAAAACATTCGAGCGCTCGTGCTAAGACTTGCCTGGGAAAACAAACATGGCATATGAGGCAACCTGGTGCGAGTGATTTTCAGCCAATGAGCGCCCTCGTAAGGAAAAAGAAATCGAAACGAAGTACTCGAACCACGGTACTCCAGAACAAGATATTTGTCGCTGATTCGTGGACGAATAAAACCAGGGTTTTCGTTCGGCTGCACGCAGGCTATCCCACCAATAGCGTACTGCACTTTCTGCATACAAACACACACACAACCCACAATTCCTCCATTCGCTCTGACGAGGGGCTAATGTTCGAAACGTCAGCTTTCTTAACTCTTTACGGTGGCCAATTTACAATTTCAATTTAGTTGGTGAAACCAGATTTCCTTTATAGATAACAGACAATGATAGACTCATTATAGTAAGAGAGACCAACAAACACACCTATTTCATAATGATCGCCCTGGTAATCTTTTGTACATTTGCAGTCATACTTCTCATCCCCTAAATCTTCGCATGTTCCTCCATCCCTGCAAGGATTTTTCTTGCAGCCCCCTAAAAAATTGACAAGATCTCAGAAAGTTACAATAAATAATGTTCATTCAATTAGAAATCAGTTGGTCAAAAAGCCAGCATATTGATCAATTGACAAAGCTCACTTGGAATGCGTGCTGCTTCCTGTTCTTCAAATCCTTCAGGACAGGTCTTGATACATCCTCCAGTATCAATCCGTTCAAGATACAAACATGAGTTGCAATCCGTTGGCAATGGCTCCCCACTAGAGGTACTCCTACAACCTAAGGAAAAAAGACAAACGTCTTTTCCATTCGAGAACAATCCTGCTATCTGGTTTAGCATCAGAATTAGGGAAGATCGTTTACATCCGTATTGGAGAAGTGCTGCAGTGAAACACATTGCTTACACAGTAAGGAAGATATCTCAGCTCAGTAACGTTTCATCGGCTAAAAATCAAAAGCTGATCATGATGGTGATATAATTTGAATGTATCAACAAAGTTGAAATGGTAAATTGGCCACCGTTAAAGTTACGATTGTAAAAGCTGACGTTTCGAGCGTTAGCCCTTCGTCGGAGCGAATAGAGGAATTGTGGGTTGTGTGTCCTTTTAAAGGCAGAAAATGGAGCTAAGTTATTGGTGGGAACATGACAACGAGAAAAACACTAATAAATTAGTGGAATGAAAAGCTTTCGTTGATACCTGTGGGGTTTAGACTGCCGGTTTGACTGCCTTTCTTGAACAAAAGCTCATCTTTCAAGCCGGCAGTCTAAATCTCACAGGTATCAACGAACGCTTTTCATTCCACTAATTTATTCGTGTTTTTCTCGTTGCCATGTTCCCACCAATCACGCAGCTCCATTTTCTGCCTTTAAAAGCACACCAAACCCACAATTCCCCTATTCGCTCCGACGAAGGGCTAACGCTCGAAACTTCAGCTTTTATAATCGTAACGGTGGCCAATTTACCATTTCAACTTCGTACATCAAGTAGTTTGATTCATCCGCGGGTCAAATTAAGAAATTTTTTGTTTCAGTTAAAAGTAAGTAAATCCTTCTGAACTCACTATACATTTGGAGACTGCCCATGGAGCGTCATAACAGCGACCCCCGGGTTTATATCCACTTCCAAAGCATCCGTTCATTGTCAGTCCACCAGCTCCAAATGGAAATGTGAATCAGTGGTTGCTGTCCTTGTACTCTTCGTGCAGGTTTCGATTCTGGAATAACTTTTGCATCCATGTGGTAACCAGGCGGAATAAACATGTCATCTGTTTGCCAACCTTTGTCGCCAGTGATGTCAAGCTTTATCTTCAAGTAAAGTAATAGTAGTTGTAAAGGTCACTTCTCGGTCCATCTGTAAAAATCTTTTACAAACTCTTGAAAAAATACTTAACTTCTTGAGATAAACAAATCTCCATATACTCCATATCTCCTCAGTGCTGGTCCAGAAGGAAGTAAAAGAAGAGTCAAGAAACGATAAAGGAGTTAAAGGTGAACTAACCTCTTCCCCGAGAAATTGTTCAGCTTTATTTTGCTGCTTTTCCAGTTTTTCCATTTGCTTTCCAGCCATTTTTACTGCCCATTTCCACAGCTTTCCCAACAACCTTTGCACCCAGCTGAGCCGCAGCTGGGTTGGCTCTCTTCTCCAATACCTTTTTGTCATTTTTCTCTTGAAAAAATCAGTTAAAGATTCATTTTGTACGAGGATTAAGTATAGGCATAATCATGTTCGTCCTTTCAATGTGAGTTTTGCAAGCTCTCCCAATCGGAATTGATCGAAAATTTTCTTTTTCTCTTTTTGCTGGCTTTGATAACGAACCTGCACCTCGGCGTTCGGTATCAGGAGCTGCAGTCGATGACAGAACTTGCTCATTAACAAATGGTAAACACCACAGCGTACACTATTGAGTTATGGATGCACGCGGGAGGTTGCTAAGCACGAAAGAAGCGTAAGAGTCGCGCGAGGCGATAGCCGAGAGCGACTCTAGCTTCTTGAGTGCTTAGCAAACCTCTCAAGTGCATCCATAACTCAATAGTGTACGCTGTGGTGTTTACCATTTGTTTTATAACATAACATTGATACATTGTAGCTAAAGAGTTTCCTTTTATTTAACAAATCTTACGCGTCCAGAAAAAAAAAAAGCGCGCGCGGAAAAATAGTCTTTGCATTTGCTCACGTCAGCAGCGTACACCCATGGGCAAATGGAGGACGCTAAATTGACCAATCAGAGCGCGCTCTTTACTTTGGTTATGTTATAAATGTTGTTATCCTCGACCGCAAGAGGCAATCCATAACCTTACACAAATACACACACACATTGAAAAACCTAAAATACATTACAACAACGTTACCAATAACGGTGTTTCGATAGGTTTGATTGATTCAAATGTTATAAACATCGTTCACCTTGGACGCAGAGTCCGATTTGTTTTCTTGTTCTTTGTTCTTTATTCTACTGTCTAACTCCTTTGTCAATAAATTGACTCCGTCCTCCAACAATTTTTTTCCAAGATCTGTTCCTTTGAACTGGAGAGAGAAGTACACAAAGCAAAAGTAAATAGCTGCATGGATCTTTCACTGAGCTGATTCACTGGTATTTTATACATGATTCAGGAATGATCCGAGGACACATAATATCATAATATCACATAATAGCGTTAGCTCACATTTTTTTTTTTTTTGTAAAGATGGTGTTTTTTGATAACCATGCTCAATGTCTGAACTAAATACAAATTTCTCGACACTACAAGAACTTAGATTTCCGAACTTAAACGTTGAACAGAGATAAAAAAAGGCTAGTTTATAGGATGATACTTTAACCCAGTAATTCAAGATCAACTTCTGTGCCAGAAAGTTAGTATTCACCATGCTATTCCTCGATAAATTGTTTTCCTTCTCTCCTTCCTTTTTTCCTTCTTCAGAGTCACGCAATGTCAAAAGTTTTCTTTTTCTGTGGTTACCTTAAAAAGAAGACGAAGAAAGAACTAAGTATTGATTGATTTTGTTGGTTATGTAACTTTTTACTCTTCATGGATCATGCAAATATTCTTGCTCTTCCGTTTTTACTAGAAACCTCCGAAACAATTTCCACCCCCCCCCCCCCAGTTTTGCATCTCTTTCTATGTTGTTTTTGTTGCTTTTTCTTTGTTTGTTTGCTTATGAGTGCGTAACTGTCTTCCGAGATATGATAACATGGCTCGCCGTGCGGGTTTTGGTGCGTGCTATCGCAGTGAATTGCCTCGAATTTATGTGAGGCTTGCGTTCGTTATTACCCACATCATGCAAGAAATGGCCTGTAATCTTGTTCCTCCTCATTTTTATTTCTATTTCAAAGCGCAATGACTAAACAAAGACTAGGCAATGTAAAGTGATCGTGCAAAGGATATTTTTCAGTTGACAAAGTGTCATCAATGAATTTTGTCTCCTTCTCAGCCGTCCTTTCGCATGTCATGCGACAACACCTTCGAAAGAACCGCCGCTAATCGGAGTTGTATGACATTCTAAAGAACGCCTTGAGGGAGATTTCAATGAATGTAGAAGTCTATCGACTGACGTAATATAATAATCAGTTTAATTACTCTTTTTGTAGCTTACAGCTAAATTACAAGAGTGGTCAGGATACAAATCATATCTATACAATAACATGAAACATTTTACTAAGAATATCTATTGGTAATAAATTTGTCGAGACGGTTAGTAAAAGCCATAGCGGGATCATCTCTAAGAGAGCCTGAGCCTGGGACACAGTTGTGCGATGTGGCAGCAAGTTAGCAAGGACGCCAGTTTCCCGAACTCTCTGGATAAACTTAGTGCATGCAGCAGCACGCCAATCAGAGAGAGTGCAAAGACCACACAGGTAAGGTATCTGGTATAGACCGACACCCTCTAAGGGGATTATTACCCGAGAGGAAAGTATCGACTTACAATTTAAGGTATCGAACAAGTCAGTATCCGAAAGTTAATACAGATAGATTCAAGAACTCTTTCATTAATCGCTTAATTTTTAAATACAATTTAGCTATGTGAGTTTATAATTTAGATATATTTAGATATTTTATATACTTTTTACTCAAATATTGTAACATAAGATATGTATTTTTTATCTTGTGGAAATAAAGACTACTACTACTACTACACAGCACAAATAGTACGACGTGAGCCAGCGAGGATTACTGGTCAGCTCAGTGTGTCTTATCTCTCCGTCATTTTCACTAAACTCATCCTGGAGTTTCTTTACAGCTTTCGTTAAATGAATCTTCAAGTCTCTTTTTGAAATCCTCCTTGTTGTCCAAGTCCTCTGCCGGCACGCTTTTTATTACCTTGGCAATAACATTACTTAAAAGACAAAACGCCACACCATGTTACTACTTTATCCTAGATTGGACGCAGATACTTATTCACAAATTCCATGGCTGTTCGCAACTTGCTGTGTATTTCGACAATGTCAAGTCATCGCTTACTACTCATTCCGAACAACAAAACGAAATCACGAAACATTGTTTCTGTCCGAACTTTCCTCTGGCTGACCCAAAATCCCACGAATCACATCGGCAAGTCCTACATGTATAACATTTACGAAAATCTGGATGCGAAACGATTCTTGATTGCGCGCCGAAACATTTACAAGTTCAAGTTCATTTATTTGTTTAAGCAGGTTGATTTATTTGGCAGCTGTAATAGCTGATGTGGACCTGCTGTCCTAACCCACCCATCCCACCCCAGGGGAGGACATCCATCACACAGTAATCTCGTGTATGGGAAATTAACGTCTCCTGCCCCAACCCTGCAGGAGACGGGACCTCCATTTATTCGTCCCTATCCGAGAAGACTAGAATATCTAACCATTTCTTGATATTATAGAAAGGTAGCAAATTCTCCTCAATTATTTTAAGACCTTGAGTGTTGGTCCGGCCGGGGCTCGAACCCTCGACCTCCCGCACTACAGTCCAGCGCTCTATCCATTGAGCTAACCGGGAGGCAAAACATTTGAACGTTTTTCTGTGAGCTGTAGTGAAATCTAGGATCGAGTTTTTGCAATTTTTTTTTATTCTAATTATTTTGTTCCACCCACTTTTTGTTTTCGTGTAATCATTCCCTGCCTGCCACGTAATAATAATAAAAAAATGCAATTTTCAGCTAGCTTGCATGTAAATTAAGTTTTGTTCTCTTTGGAATCAATAAGTTCTTTTTGTCTTTATTCTTGCTCACACGTTGCTGACAAAAAGCACCCATCTTTGAAATCTTTCTATCAGTGTTAAGTTTTGGACATTATACTGTTTGTCAGAATAGAGTTTTGCCAAGCAACCTATCATAAAAATTACGGTCGAGAGATATATATGGTCGAGTCAAGACGATGTTCTTTAATTCAAGTGATATCGCCAACCGATCCTTACCTATGCATATCCCCAGAAAGAGCCAAACATAGAGAAGATATCCAAAGTACTCAGTCATCCTCTGGATACTAAAAATCTATTAATATAACAAACTTAAAAATATTAATCTCAATCCTACCAATTCGATGAGAATCACCCTCCGACCCAGCCTACGTGTAGCCGTACCCTCCCTCCCCCCCCCCCAGGAGAAATAGAACAGGGAAGGGTACAGCTACACTTAGGCTACCTCTGACCTGCCTTGTTTCATTGGTGTTTCCTAACCCAAAAGAAAATTGCTAATGAGTGTTACACCTTCAAATTAAAGTAGGCAAGGCTCATCTTAGCTTTGCTCCGTTATGACTGATTTATATCGCTTTTTCAGCCCTCTATTTAGGAAAACTCGTTTAGTGCACTGTAGAAGCATCCTCTATTCCAAGGAAATATTCCAAATCGCCAATTATGCTAACACAACAGCGTTAGTATTGAAGTGGGTATCGTGCGCACTTGTTCGGCTGTGCAAAATATCTCGACAAATTTTGACTCCACCAAATTTTGAATTTAGCAATCGTGTACGCACCTGACAACACCCAAATATTTGATAACACAAAGTGTCAATAAAATTGAAATGGAAAACCTGCTTTTAGGTTCCGTTTGTAGGTAAGCGTACGTTCATCACAGAACGAATGCCGCGCCTGAATAGATTCAATTGATTTACGTGAGTGATTGCATCGATCGGAATTTTCATTCGGATAAACGCCTCCAAATTGTGGAAAATTTCCATCTCCGAGGCTGGACGACGGTGACATTAAGATTTTTTACGGCTCGACACAAATTTTCTAGAATACTAAAAAAAACAACCAAAAGAAAGCGCGCACTTGTAGACCGAAATTAAACTAGAGACTAATATTTTTGCAAAACTAAACAAAAACTCGTGTAGTGCGTCCAAGGCCTTATTCGCCCGTTTACAGTCGGCTCAGTCGTGTTTTGTCTCATTCGAATTCATAGTTTTACTAAAAGTTTGGACTTTCGTTAAGAGTTTAGCATCTAATCTCATGCCAGAGGGGTTCATATCATAAAGAGATTTTTTTGCTGAAGATATCAATTTTATCTTTGTCGACGGAGAACAACAAGTCTCGGTGACTGGGCTCTGATGAATAAACAGTTCCCCAAAGAGTTTCAAATTATGTTCGAAAGCACAATTGTCCTCATCCGCCGACGGAATTTAGATCTGGAGGGAACTGTAATTTCGGTACACTAAAAAGAAAAATTTAGAGATCGTAGCTATGACGAAAAGGCTTATTAGATTGTAACCAATCTCTTGCTAGAAAGAAACTTCGAAAGGAGATTTATCGAGCGGAGGTCTTTCCGAAGGCATCACCAAATATCACCAGACGTACCTAATCCAATTGAAAGTAATTACTTCAAAATTTGCATGGCATTTACATTTTTTGATAAGAGTTTGGATGCACATGTTTGATTTTAAATCGAAGGGTGTTGGTAAAACGTTTCCTTCAACGAAGAGTTTGGACACGTGGCCTAATTTGAGACACATTTTGGAAATTTTCCCAATCGATTGTAGATTTGAGAGCCGATGGGACAACTCTTCTCCCGATAAATTTGAAATATAACTTAAATTGTGTAAATATATGCAAAGTTCAAGTTCAAGTTCATTTATTTGTTTAAGCAGGATGATTAATTGGCAGCTGTAATAGCTGATGTGGACCTGCTGTCCTAACCCACCCATCCCACCCCAGGGGAGGACATCCATCACACAGTAATCTTGTGTGTGGGAAATTAACGTCTCCTGCCCCAACCTGCAGGAGACGGGACCTCCATTTATTCGTCCCTATCCGAGAAGACTAGAATATGTAACCATTTCTTTATGTTATAGAAAGGTAGCAAATTCTTCTCAATTATTTTAAGGCCTTGAGTGTTTTTCCGGCCGGGGCTCGAGCCCTCGACCTCCCGCACTACAGTCCAGCGCTCTATCCATTGAGCTAACCGGGAGGCGGCAAAAGAGAATATGATCAAAAACGCGGCAAACGGACAACCGTGAATTTTCTTCTTTTTACATTTTCAAACAGCAGTAACAAAACCACCTAACTAATTATCAGTTGTAGCCGTTTAGATTACTAATGTCCTTCGTGCTTAATTACAGCGACTCGTCAGAATGAGAGAAAATAAAGTTGACTGAGGTAGTATACAACTCGAATTAACATGAATAAATGGGGTAGAGAAGTGAACATGTTCTGGACCATGCCAAACCCCCATCTCTAGGGACAATATAGACTTTTCCCTTTACAAAACCCTGTCATACATCAGTATCAAAACCAACTGAATAAAGATTCGTTGTGGAAGATGCCAGCGTTCTCTGTGCTTATTCAGAGCGACTCATAGCAATTTAACCAAGTCGGATTTTTACCCGCAACCTTCCCCGGTTGTGGGGAAGGTTGCAGGTAAAAAGGTTGCGGGTCATCTTTTCATTGCCAGATGACCCGCTTGTTCCACTCTGCTCACTGGAAGCTACAAAGAGCACAAGTTCATCTTTCGAAATACTTTCGCTAAAGATAGTTTTTTTTGGCAACTTTGTATCCCAAGATCACGAAAGCACATATCCCCAAACTATGTAAAATTATAAATTGCTGGGAAATATAGGATTCAGTTTTCCCTCTAGATTTTAACTTGCTCGAAAATAAGATGGATGTTGTAAACTAAACGCATGCAGTGACTTACCCCTAAGTCTCTAAAACTCAACAGGATAGAGCTGCTCCAAAATTTTAAATCGTTACCAACGGATGGCAATGCATGACAAACATAGAAAGGTAGTATTTCAGACTTTAAGTAAGATCTTTGTTTATTATTTAGCGCTTTCCCAAGGGGAAATAAAGCCTTGTGGAAGAATTGCAGGTATTGAATGAAAGGCTATCGATCAAAAGCACAATGGTCATTTGTAAGCCATCTTCTATTGTAATGAGCTTAGTTCAAAAGATTCTGCAAGAATAAGAATTCATAGTTGTTTTTGACAATTTTAAAGTCAAATATTGTAATTCGTGAAGTCGATTAACATAATAACAACCTTTTATGTGAGGGCCGCACGTGAGGGCCGTACGTGAGGGCCGTACGTGAGGGCCGTACGTGAGGGCCGTACGTGAGGGCCGTACGTGAGGGCCGTACGTGAGGGCCGTACGTGAGGGCCGTACGTGAGGGCCGTACGTGAGGGCCGTACGTGAGGGCCGTACGTGAGGGCCGTACGTGAGGGCCGTACGTGAGGGCCGTACGTGAGGGCCGTACGTGAGGGCCGTACGTGAGGGCCGTACGTGAGGGCCGTACGTGAGGGCCGTACGTGAGGGCCGTACGTGACGGCCCGAACAGGGCCAGAAAAGGTGATCCCATGGAATACAAGCGAAAGCATAAAGGAAGAGGGGTGAGTGGTAATAAGCAAAGAATGCTTGATGGCTGAGTTTATGGGTTTGGCTGGATGAGAAAATATTTGGCTCTCACCCTTGACGTGCTGACCGTCTTGCTCTTGATATACAGTCTTAGACCTCGAGCTACATATTGTCCCGTATATAAGTAGGAGTATGTAGTTGATATATTAAAGTACATAATTTGTTAGACTGCAAATCCTGCAAACGATGAAAATATTAACAAAATTCTATTGTAAGTAGCTGACTTAACCTCGAATCGCTTGATTACATCTCAGCTGCTCGCGTTGGATCTTTCGGCACGAAAACGTTTCAGAGTCATCAAAATTCAAGTGACTTTGAGGGGTAATTGTTTTTATGCTGAAACTGCGCAATGTAACATCTAAATTAAATTTAGCCATTTCTTCTAACGCTAAAAAAGCTCCATACATTTCCTTATAATAAAATTATAAGAAATTGTATGGAGCTCTCCGAGATACTTACAGTGCAAGCCCTGTGTGTCTTCTCATGAATAAAAGGCTAAAAATTATTTTAAAAATGATCAGGTTTCTTCCAGCTATCAGATATACACCTCCCATATGGTCTAGCGGTTAGGATTCCTGGTTTTCACCCAGGCGGCCCGGGTTCGACTCCCGGTATGGGAACGATTACTCTTTTTTTTTTTTCCCTTTCTTCTGTCTATGTCTATGTGGATTTTTTCCATATCACTTCATTTTGTCCGGGTTAATATCAATGATTCATTGATATCAATGTTATTATGTCAATTGCATCAATGGTATAATGTCAATTGCGTCATTACTAACATCATTACTACAATCTACCAACTCTTCTGGCAATCCCTGCTAATGCCACTGCAATTGCCGTTCTATGCCACCTTTTGCTTTTTAGCTTCGATATGACAATGGCAGCATTGCTGATGCCATTGAAATTCTGGTCACTGCAAGATGTCATTATTGTCAATATCGATGGCACTGGCGATCACCAATGTTGATGCTGGTTCCGTAATTGTCAGTATTGAAGTTGCAAGCAATTTCACATCATCACCCCCCCTGATTCCAAGACCACAGAAGTCGGTTGCATTGTCAACGCTTGTACTTGGAAAGTCAATATCACTGGTATCATTTCTAATACCGTTAGTACCATTGTCTATTTCACTGCCGCCGATCTCGAGGACACTGCAATCAGTTGCATTATTGCCAACGCTGGTGTATGAAATGTCAATATCACTGGTTTCATTCCTGACGCCATTAACATCGATCGAAACAGCGCAGATGTCTCTGCCACCTGTGTCAATACTATTGCAATCACTGGCATCGCTATTGCAAGCAGTGTTACTCCCATTTGCATCATTACCGATACCGTTGCCTTCATTTTCAGTGGGGTTATTGCCGTAATTATTTTCGATGCTGTCGCCACTGCGGGTGCAAGCGTTCTCGACGTCATTGCCGTCATTATGGTGCCCAACGCCAAGACTGTTGATGTTATTGCCGTCATAGTCAGTGTTATTGGCATTATTCTCAGTGCCGCTAACATTATCCTCAAAGGGATTGTAAGTAATATCAATGCCGTTGGCATCAATGCCGATATCATTACCATCATTGTCGATGCCATTGTCATTGCGGGTAATTGCAAAGCCGTAATTTGCAACATTATATCCTCTGTCATTACCTGGATATGGTGGGGGAGGTTCTCCAACGTATGACGAATATGATGTTTCAAGCTGCACCTGTAGCGGCGGGGTGCGCTCTGAGAAAGTGGTCGAAACGAATCCTGGGTAATGTTCACGAGAGGCCCTGGCAGAATGTTGCGCGCCGGCTATGTTCACTGTCATCGCCGTTGTATGTTCTTGCCGTAGGCCGCCAAAAATATATTTTCGATCTTTACAGCATAATACTAGGAAGATTAAGCCACCGACAACAAAAACGGCAAGAAAAAAGAATCCAATGAATGAACTTGCGTTGAACGCTGAAAATTAAAGAACAGAATTGTAACTTGAAGTTTTTGATAAATCTAATAAGTATTATGAACTTTATCTGTCTTAGTTAGCCAGCCAACAACAAAATGAGAAAAATCAACAACTTGCCGAGGTTTTGTATGTTTTAAAGTCTCGCTCCACACCTTTATTAGTGTATTGGCGATCATCATTTGCATTAAGCATATCTATGTAACACTTTCGTACTCTTTGTTCATCTGTCTGTATGTTCGCTGGCCTTTAATTGCGTCTCGCTTATTTCTGCACCAAACATTTGTGTGGGCTACTTTTATTGTCTTTTGTCCCATATTCATTTATTTTACATTCTCTTTTTGGTTTGATATTGATCCAAGCGTCATGTATGTACAAAAGAATTAATTGAACCAGTTAAAGACAAAGTTGAACTGATAATCTACTGAACACTGTGGCCAAGTTACCTTCCACTTCCTGCAGTAGAGACAGCAAGACTGTGGAATAAAGCATATAATAAAAACCATAATTTTTCTATTAGTTTAGATACGAATTTCGTCATAAAGCTTTACTCTGGTCAACAACAATAATTCGTTTCGACAATACTACTTTGTTTACAGCTGTCGCTGGGAAATGCGATAAACTGCATTTATTAAATGTTCATTATTGTAAGTTATGTTTATGACTTACTCCATAAGAGATTTTAAATTAACGGAAATATTCTGATGTCTGACAGTTTTTTCCCCACGAAAAGAATAGCTGAGGATCAAGGAGTCTAAAATGGTCATCTCGTGCTTCTCTTTCCCCATTATTCCTCAAGGAAAGCCGTAGGCGTGATTTGAACGGGAAAATAAAAATTTATGACGGATGGATGTGGGGAAGCAAAAAAACACTAATTGCTTCATAGCACCGAACGATTGAGCAAGCCTTTATGCGAACACTTTCACGATTTGAAGCAAGCATAGATCTCACTTACCTATGAAGATATGGCTTTGAAAATACGTCTTCATTTTTCAAACTCTATAAGTAGAATTTCCTTTTTAAAATATACTGACGGACAAAAAGTTTCTGAATTACTCCCCACTGAGGTTTCTCATAGATTTTATTCTATGATGACGAAAGTACAGAAAACCCAATCAATCGTCCGAATTCTAGGCTACTGTTGTGCTATTGACTGCTTTGTTTTGGTTCTCTTATCACAAGGTATACATCACCTTTGATATGGATTCGGCAGAAATCCCCAATAACACAGCTTCACTAATTTACGCTCCACATACATGAATTATTAAGTGTGATTATTGTTTCCTAATCAAATCAGAAGTGAATCATTCTTTAAGGGTGTCATTAAGAAAGCCATGGCTAAAAATTTTCAAGGATTGTGGTAAATTTTACGAATCGACGAAGTGGGCCTTTGAGACCAATTGGTATCCTAAAGAGGATAAGTTCTCCAAACCTGTGAACTTGATTTAGTAGTTATTAATGTGTTTCCTCGGTCGAATACGCTTTGAGTAATGAGTGCAATGCATCGGGAAAAGGTAAAGGTTTTCTTTTGTATAATTATGTTTTCACAGTGTTGAAGGTTTAACTGACAGGGGTTGAAGAAGCCCTGGAATACTGTTTATGCAACATTACCCCTCCCCCCTCAAAAACGTTGCAACTCCAAATCTTCTAGAGCTGAATACAGAATTAAATAATGTTCCGTAACTTTCAGAAGTAGACATCAGAATTTCAGCTCTATTGCTGAAACAATTGCAATGCTATTTGTAGTTGTAACGAAATCGTTCCGTTTAAGAGGGATAAATGAAATGGTAAAATGATCCCAGAATTAATCACAACTTTATTTTGCGAACTGCGCCCGAAAAGCCATTAAGCCCAAGTACTTTTGTGGATGTGCTTATTTCTGTTGGTCTGGATGTGCTTATTTCTGTTGGTCTGGATGTGCTTATTTCTGTTGGTCTGGATGTGCTTATTTCTGTTGGTCTGGATGTGCTTATTTCTGTTGGTCTGGATGTGCTTATTTCTGTTGGTCTGGATGTGCTTATTTCTGTTGGTCTGGATGTGCTTATTTCTGTTGGTCTGGATGTGCTTATTTCTGTTGGTCTGGATGTGCTTATTTCTGTTGGTCTGGACGTGCTTATTTCTGTTGGTCTGGATGTGCTTATTTCTGTTGGTCTGGATGTGCTTATTTCTGTTGGTCTGGATGTGCTTATTTCTGTTGGTCTGGATGTGCTTATTTCTATTGGTCTGGATGTGCTTATTTCTGTTGGTCTGGATGTGCTTATTTCTGTTGGTCTGGATGTGCTTATTTCTGTTGGTCTGGATGTGCTTATTTCTATTGGTCTGGATGTGCTTATTTCTGTTGGTCTGGATGTGCTTATTTCTATTGGTCTGGATGTGCTTATTTCTGTTGGTCTGGATGTGCTTATTTCTCTTGGTCTATCAAGCAGCGCGGATTTTCAGCGCAATACTGTCACGCATATTTGTCAACAGCAGTAGAAAAACAATGGACGGATTCGGTTGACATGTTTACCTTAGGAAGGGTACATTTGCACAATTTGTCACATGCAGCAAGAGTTTTCACGTATCAAGATGGAAGTTCGCTAGCAGCATCCGTCTATTATCATTACTGAAATCGTCAGCACTTTCTTTTTTGATTTGTATTTCCTTAAACTCCATCTATTTATTTTTTCCATATATTTTAAAATAATCAATTATGATTTTATCTTACTTCAGGTATTCTTAATCTTTTGAACTGAAACTGGAACTCTTTCTTTACATGCAGTCTTTAAACAGTTTATCTCTTTGTTCTTGATAGAGAAATAAAAAGAAAATGAAAGAATAAAAAAAATTATGTAGGGCAGTCTACATCGATACTGAAACGACATTTATCACTCTAAGAGAATGGAAAAAAAATATTTATTGTCACATTTACTGTTGTGTCTTCACTCGAAAAGCGACTCTAAACTTTTAAGATACGACCTTTAATACACAACGATTAAACTAAAACTGACCAGCAACTTACAACACATGCGGTTAAAAACAAAAATGCTAATAAGTTCATTACAGTTCTGGGTTACGAAACTCCCGCGGGATTTTAAGCAAATTAACATAACATTTACATCATCCAGTAAGTAAACACTGGTTTTTAACAAAGTTCTTGCTTCTTATTTGTTCACAAAAGTTCACAAAAGTTCCCGAAGACAGGATATTTAAACATAGTTTGGCAGTTTGCTCAAATGGGAATAGCAGACTTCCTGGGATACGTCCGCTTGAAGCACATCCTAAATCCAAATAATGCTGTTTTATGCTGGATTGAATCAGAAGCCAGTGGTGCGAATAAAAACTACTCACTCACTGATCGCTCCTCCGAGCTGGTTGCTAACAATTATTATAACATAACCAAAGTAAAGCGCGCGCTCTGATTGGTCAATTTAGCGTCCCCCATTTGCCCATGGGTGTACGCTGCTGACGTGAGCAAATGCAAAGACTATTTTTACGCGCGCGCTTGTTTTTTCTGGTCGCGTAAGATTTGTTAAATAAAAGGGAACTCTTTAGCTACAATGTATCAATGTTATGTTATAAAACAAATGGTAAACACCACAGCGTACACTATTGAGTTATGGATGCACTTGGGAGGTTTGCTAAGCACTCAAGAAGCTAGAGTCGCTCTCGGCTATCGCCTCG
The DNA here is from genome assembly GCF_964205215.1 of Stylophora pistillata. NCBI lineage: Eukaryota > Metazoa > Cnidaria > Anthozoa > Scleractinia > Pocilloporidae > Stylophora > Stylophora pistillata. The sequence continues at coordinate 5,697,295 of NC_142527.1, forward strand.
AGCGACTCTTACGCTTCTCTCGTGCTTAGCAACCTCCCGCGTGCATCCATAACTCAATAGTGTACGCTGTGGTGTTTACCATTTGTTAATTTTGTGAGCCAAAAACTATTTTCTGCATTATCAAAATACGATTTCAAGTAGTGAAAATTGTCCCTTCTACATGCCAGGGTAAGGTGGAGGAGGTTCTCCCACTAATGTATCCCTTCTTGGCACAATGATTGGCTGAGGAATCGCAAAGTGTAGACTTTCAAACTTTGGTGGACAGGTGAACTGCAGGAATTCAGGATTGCAATCCTGATTTTGAAGACCAGCTCCGTAGGGTTGCTGTGTGTCACAAACTCTTGTTGTTCTAAAATCACGCTGCCTTTGAGAGTTGCATACCTTGCTGTATTTCACCAACAGGATAATCCCTCCAAGAAGGATCAGAAAGAAAAGAACTGCTAATACAATGTACACGGAAGATGCAAATCTTTTGAGCGCTATAAAAAGAAAAAGAAACTGTATCTAAATTGAGATGAAATTCTCTCGGTTAGTATATAGACTTTGCAACCTCTTGCTTTGAAATCCAATATAAAGTGCATCATCTAATGGTCTAAAAGTCTAACAGCACTGAAGATATCACTATAACACAATAGTCGAGGGATCAAGAATTCAGGGGAACGCTGGGTTTAGCAGTTCTCTTGGGTCTGCTTTACGCCTAATCATTTTAATTCCTTTACGCTTCATAGCTTTGCTTAGTGGCCTACTGCACTTTGACAGGTACGGTCGCATCATGATTAGAAGGTAAATAAAGCTGAAATCAAGGTTGACAGCTCATAGAGCTCAAGCATTGAAAAAGAAAAAGTGGTTGGATAAACAAAGCTCTCACACAGCGAACAATGAAAAAAGTGTCATGTAAACAAAGCACGAATTAACTATGTAAAATCAATAAAGGTACCTTCAACTTCTTGCAAGAGGCATAGAAACACTGGAAAAAAAACAAAACAAACAAAGTACGTTATTTTTTTAGTGCTTTATCGGCCCGTGAGTTTTCACTTAAGAAAAGTATGATATTTCCTTGTTACACTCTTAATCGAAATCAGTGTAGGGTGCGTCAAAAATGTATACTTTCTCGGATATTTGAGCCTCAAAAGTGCCTGAGAGTGGGTCTGTATGATTGATTGCGACATGCGCAACTTGTTCAGTGAAGCATGTCGATGTGGTAGACTGACTAATAACCGACTGCTCAATTTTCCAAAGTTAACTTCTGCTCGGATATGTTCTAGCTTCGAAGAGAAATGATCCTTATAAAACTCCTGAGAGCCGTTTGCAGCTTTGCTGTTCACAGCATCCTGTCAAAGTTAGTCATGAACTGCCTCAGTATCAAAGGAATTCAGTTGATGCACGACAACTAACGCGTTTGTGCATAACACATCACAGTTTCGGAAAGACATCAATAATGATCCTGAGCAGTTTGAATATTAGGTACTTGAAAGGCAGCTCAGCTTTATTTGATGGAACGCTAATTTCTAATCAATTCATAGCGCAATAAGAGCAAGCAAAACATACAGGAATTAAGACTTTTATAGGAAGTGGTGCGAGCCGCTGAAGAAAACAGAACGTGACGAAGCGACAAGGAAGTTATGTAGAATTTTTACTCGCCAACTGCCTCGTAAATGAAAAAAAAAATGCCACTTAGAATATAGTGAGCGCAAGTCATCTCAGCTTCATATGACAACGTAGATAAATAACTAATGGCAGCATGCCTACGCGCGTAGGTTTCTTCCACTGTACGTGATCATTGTTGGCTAGACTAACGCCTAACTAGCAGGGGACCTCACGCAGTCGAGACGACAACACCGAGGAAAAGTCGAATTAATAATGAATTTATACTTTTGCTAGGATTTCGCGAATGATTGGCTGTGTTAACCATCTCTTAAGGCGCCGCTTCTTAACTTCAACATAACTTACGTGGGCTGTATGGAGTTCTAAGTTAGTGGAAACTTAAATAATATTTCGTTGGAGTTTTCGTTCTCAGATCACGTACATTTTGCAATTGTTGTTTGTAGAGGACGGCCAAGAAATGCACAAAGTCCTCAAAAACACAGGCTGAGCTATTATTCTGCCCATTCTGCCTCGTCCCCTTTGTCGTCTTTATTTGTTTAATGTCCCTGAAGACTAACTAAGCTAACTAAAACCTGCATACACCTCATGATATTGCTGTTGTTATCAATCGCATTCCCAAGAACATTTAGTAACGACACGCTAAGATTAAGAATCTTTACCTGAACAAATGAGATACATAGAGAGTTTCATCGCGTCAATTTGAGCCAAAGATCGCTGGTTAGACTGACGTGCGGGTTTTGATACCTTCAGCAATGATTATGTGTCTATCACGGAAGCGTCATTATAATCACGTGACCTCGTGGGGTTCAGCTAATTAGGAAGTGAAGAGCAAGTTATTGTTTCTTGCGTGCGATAACTACTACCGTTTAGAAAACTTCCGCATGGCATTACCATAATCAGAAGTAACGAAAGCTAGAAGTACAAACTTTTTGTTTATTCCAGAGGCGCTACTAAGTGGTTTCCATCATTTAGGAACCATAACATCATAAAAAATTCACTTTAATTTTGGAGCAGTATTCACGAACCCATGCTTAAATACACGTATAATGACGTGAAATTATCAAATTGTCTTTTATCGTAAAACGTTGGACCACAGAATCCAAAGGTCTTTAAAAGTTGGACTTTCCGTGAGAGACTTATCTATATATAAGAATATATATATCTAGAATATATATATATTTATTAAAAACTGGATCATTGGATAATGCCATTCAAGACTTTTTATTGGCTTAGCCATTATGGCATATGAGCCAATATACCATAATCTACAAATATGGTAAGCGTACGCGTCAGCTTAAAATCAAAAGGGAGCTAAAAAATCCAGTTTCTTCTTACAAAATAATAATTTCTCGTGGGCGTTTTTAATAAAACAATTATTCCACGAGCGCGCGTTGGATATGAGATGATTATAGCCAACTCGGCGCTACGCGCCTCGTTGGCTATCTATCATCTCATATCCAACGCGCGCTCGTGGAATAATTGTTAAATATATATATAGAATATATATATATATATATATATATATATATATATATATATATATATGTATATATAGTAGTGTGGCACACGAGGACGGACAACTTCGAGCGAAGGAAGACATATACTCAATAAAAAGTCTAAAAAGTTTAATAAAAAACGTTTCGGTCCGAGACCTTCATCAGTTGTAATACAATGACTTAAAAATTCCTTAAATAGATTTATATAGGGCGTGGTAACACATATAAACAAACACAGTAACTACTACGCGAAAAATTATCACTATAAAAAGAAATGGAAAAATTTTCGAATCCACTGAAAATGTAAAGGAACCAGCGTTGAGTTGAAAGGCGAGAATTGCACTAAAATTCCCAATTAACGCTAAGACTGGAACCTTTGATGCCCGCCCAATTTGAAAAAATTCTCCGCATTAATTATAGTTTATTCTTTTTTTGGAGTGAAATTCCTGGCGCTTATTCAAGCCGAAGGGTGCCAGAGAGAACAGCTGTGCGCTCCAATATGCTTCTTTGGTAATTAGAAGTTTCTCGATGTTACCTGAATTGTTTACTGTTGCCTGCACTTGATCGATGCATTGGAATGAGAAATCGCTTAAATCATGTGGTGTTTTGTTAAACTGTACCGCTCCTTCACAGGTCTTTTTCTTAGTGACCATAGCAGACTTGTGGTTGCGAAATCTAACCCTAAAGTCATTTGTTGTGGAGCCAATGTATTGTAGGCGACATTTCTTGCACGAAGCCAAATAAATTATGTTCTTAGAATCTCAGGAAAGTTTCGATCGTATCTTGTAACTTTTGCCTGTTTGAAAACTTGGAAAGGAATTAGATTCAACCAAGAAGTTGCGACAAAGATCGCATCTTGTTCTATTACATTTAAAACATCCCTTGACCTCGGCAACCCCTTCGCTTTCAGTGTTAGGGCCATAAAGGGATGGCGCCAACAATTCTTTAAGGTTTTTAGTTCTGCGGAAGGATGCTATGATGGAATTTGAAGGAAAAAGCTCTTTTAACTTGGGATTGGATTCCAAAATACCCAGATGTTTTTTAATGATGCGACTTACATCAGGTAAATTTGGATTAAATGTGGTCACAAATGGGAATAATTTCCTCTTAGATCTGGCATGAGTCCTAAGTAGATCACTTCTAGGTATAGTAGAGGCCTTATGAAACTGGTCGTCCACTAATTTGGAAGGGTAACCCTGAGTAACCAGATAACCCTTGTATTCGGTTATTTTCTGGACAAGAAAAGCTTGTTCGGAGCAATTTCTTTGTAACCTCGTCGCCACGCTATAAGGGATAGCTTTGAAGACGTGTTTAGGATGAGCACTTGATGGTGGGAGATACAGGTGACTATCAGTTGGCTTTGAGTAAACGTCTGTCCTAATAAAACCCTCGATAAGATGTAGAGTTATGGAGCTCTCGTTCGGAAAAAAACTAATTCGAATTTTATAGTGGGGTACAAAGAGTTTATAAATTCAGTAAACTCATGCAGTGCCGGAAGGCCTTGTTGCCAGAGATCAAAAACATCATCACGGTATCGCCACCACAAAGCCGGCTTTATGTGGCCAGAGAACTTAGCCTGAAAATCTATTTCACCCATGGCAAGATCTGCATAACTGCAGGCGTTCTTAGGGCCCATGGCTGTGCCATGAACCTGTAGAAAGAATTTTTCTCTGAAAACCGAATGATTGCTCTTCAAACAAACTTTAACCGCTTCTAAAATGCAATTAGTGGATGAAAGCTTATAGTGTGGCGACGAGGTTACAAGAAAATTGTTCCGAACAAGCTTTTCTTGTCCAGAGAATAACCGAATACAAGGGTTATAAATGTAATGGAAAATGTAATGTTTTAAATGTAATGGAACAAGATGCGATTTTTCGCGTAGTAATTACTGTGTTTGTTTATATGTGTTACCACGCCCTATATAAATCTATTCAAGGAATTTTTAAGTCATTGTATTACAACTGATGAAGGTCTCGGACCGAAACGTTTTTTATTAAACTTTTTAGACTTTTTATTGAGTATATGTCTTCCTTCGCTCGAAGTTGTCCGTCTTCGTGTGCCACACTACTTCTACTACATATATATATATATTTATATATAAGTAGAAGCTTGTAAGGGGTCCCACAAACAATGCTGATCAGTCTCAAACGCGCTGCCTGGAGGATCACTGAAGCGATCGTGGGCTCTTGAAATAACGTAACCTGAAGACCGAGACGGTCGAAACGTCGAGCTCATAAACCAACAAATCTACATTGGAGTTGGCCTCTTGACCATTACATTTCTGCTCTTATTTATATATATATATATATTTACGATCGACTTACATTCTAAATCGTAAAACACCATCACAAGTAAAACAACTTCATAATACAAACAAACAGATACACACACAAAGTAATAATAATAATAATAATAATAAAAATAACAGTTCTTTCACAAGTCTCAATACGTTTACAAACCAGGAATAATTAATTAAAACAAATTGGAAAGAAACAAAGCTCATAAATAGAAACGTATTGTCGCTAGGAACCCAAACTAGCGAGAGGCAGCCCAGTTGGCCATATACAAAGAGCAGCCAAGAAAGTCAGGGCAACTGAAACCAATCTAGTGAGAAGCAAGGAAGAGGGCTTGAACTTGGGACCAGCGGATTAAAAGAAAGGCGCCCTAGCCGCGCTCGGTGTTACCCTACATGAAGAGGGGGGAAAATTCCGTCTGCCTTGAAGATACGACTACGGATTTCCCGGAGGTGGATGCGGTAAATCAGTTTCCTCTCCTGGATAAGGTGGTGGAGGCTCTCTTGGATAGGTGTAGGGAGGGGGTGGCTCCATCGGGAACGTATATGGCGGTGAAGGATAACCCCCTGTCGAGGGTGGATATAGGTCTGTGTTTGCAGCTGGGTGAGGTGTTGATGCACGAAGAAATTGGCGGCCCGAGTTGTGTCTTCTTCTACATCTTAGAGCATGAAGAAATGGACGCCTTGGGGTTGGACTTCTCCTTCGTCTCATAATGCTGCAACCCATACATATCATCAACAGGAAAAGCGAAAATCCCCCAGTGAAAAGGATGGTTACTGTGTCTAAGGATAAAAAACAGAGATGAAATCAGTAACAAGCCTTTTAGCAGCCTACAGTGCAGTCTTCTTATAAGGGCGCGTTAACGTTACAAGCCCGCAAACGTGTAATCTACCGGCCATGTTTGAGTTAGTGTTAAAGTGGACGGAGTGGAGGAGAGGCGAGATGACGCCTGTTTAAGAAGGCTGTTGGAAAGCGAAACATCATCTGATTTGATTGCTCCACTCCTTCCCCTCTCCTTCCTTTCAATCGTCACTCACCCCCTTGGTACATATTTCATTCTCTCCCCAGCCTTCTGCTGCTGCAAAAATCAAAGATGGCAGCTCTAATTTTCAGCAATAAAGTACTCAGACCTTGCTCGCCATAATGACGTTGGCTCTCCAAGCTGCTCTAAAGTTGAAATGATAGTTCATGCGTAGTAATATCTAGCATAATAGTTCGTCTGTGTTACATTCAATTGCTAAGCTGGTATTGGGTGTCGATGTGTTCGCTAAAACTCTTTTAAGTATCATTGGTTCAAGTAGCATACCCTAATCATGATTTAGAGGTCTTAAGATATGTGACGCACAATAACATTTCGTAGAAGTTGAAGAGAACCTCAGTCACCAACGGTGAAATAAGGACACGAGAAACCAGTGGTATTTACAAACTTAGCAACAATAAAGACGGCCGCAACAAGAACTAAAACACAACCACAAAACAGCAATGCCAACGCAAGGTAGTTACAGGTATATTCTTTTGGGAGAAGTTGATGTGATTCTTGTTGATATCAGTATTATCATTACTGAGCAGTTTTATAATGTTATTTACAAAAGAAGGTCAAGCTGTATAAATGGCGAACTTACTTTTCTTCTGAACCTGTTTGAACTGAGCTCTAAAGCCACTGCAATTGCCATAATTATGTCCTTCAGATCGAAAATGAACTCTCAAGTAAAGGCCAGAGGAAGTGACATCGCTTGGAAGTGATGTTCCACATGATTTTGTTTTTACTTCACTGGTGGAAGACCAGCCATCGTAAACTTGAACATAATCTCCATCGCAGCTCGAAGACCATTCCACGTCGAAGGTACTGAAACTAAGTTTAACCAGCTTCCCATACGGCGCAGTTATGACCCATGTACAATTAATACTTTCGGGATACTTCGATGGAAATAAGGGACTCTCAAACGTTCCTGAAGGGCCCTCTAGCTGTAGATTAGTATTGTTGACGTTACCGGGGAAACACTTTGTTTTGCTTGTAGCAGCTAAGAAACGTAGGCAAAGGAAGAAAGATGTATTTTTTTTTTTAAAAAAACCTAGCGCTAATAAGTCACGACGTTTCGACCTCTCTGAGGTCATTTTCAAGCGAGTAAGTTTTCCAAATCGGCATAAATATGTTGAAGCAAGTTGAAGACGATAAAATGTGGTGAACACTAAAATATGTGAAAAAGTGTAAACAATATACAATGGAAGAGAATAAATTCGTGCTACGATTATTTTATTCTTTTATTCTCTTCCATTGTATATTGTTTACACTTTTTCACATATTTTAGCGTTCGCCACATTTTATCGTTTTCAACTTGCTTCAACATATTTATGCTGATTTGGAAAACTTACTCACTTGAAAATGACCTCAGAGAGGTCGAAACGTCGTGACTTCTTAGCGCTAGCTTTTATTTCAAAGTCGATTTCTAAGAAACTACTTATTAAGATGTATTTTTGTCAAACAAAAAAAAAAAAAAGAAGCCTTCATTTCGACTCATATAATTAACGGTAATGGTAAACTTACCAGTACTTGAAAGTCCAATCCAGACCACGACAATCAAACCTGAATAAGTAAATAACAACAACATATATATATATCATATATATATATACATATATATATATATAAAACATATATATGTATTATATAATATATGTATAAAAAAGATAAACAAAGAGATCAGAATTTTTGTTGAAATACATCGCTATCAAACATTTATGCATGAATGATTCGTGGGTGTTGAGGTGTAGCTTGATCATTTCCTTTGTTCGTAGTATTTTAATTATAATCAGTAAGTAATGGTTTTGTTAGTCACCGTGATGTGCGAGAAGCCCGAAGTAACTCTCACACAAAAGAGATTGTAATTTATTTGAGGTTTAATACGAATTTCTTAACAGGACTCCGAACATTTCCCTTTCACCCACACGCGTGAAAGACTAATGAGGTATTTCTTTCGGGAAGGCAATAAATTTTAATTGTTGGTACGTGATGTAAACAAGTCAGGCCGAGGGGCCGGATTGAAAATAACTGCATAACTGCTTCTATGTGTGCATTTGATGTTAAGGTTTAGTATTGAGTTATAATTGGATCTAACCTAAAATGAAAAGCGAATAAAAGCTATATTGACTGACACGGCACCTGTTAGAGGCCATGTTGCTCATCCAAAAATCACAAAATACTATTATATGAAAAACATTTTGGATATATCAACAAAAGTTGAAATGGTAAATTGGCCACCGTAATGATTACAAAAGCTGACGTTTCGAGCGTTAGCCCTTCGTCGGAGCGAATGGCTAACGCTCGAAACGTCAGCTTTTGTAATCATTACGGTGGCCAATTTACCATTTCAACTTTTGTTGATATATCCAAATTATTTCGTTACTCCCACCGACGCAGCCCCAAACAGTTTCTTTCGAAACTATCAGCCTTTATTCATTTATATGAAAAACAGTTTCACATCACCCCATACGTGCGATAGTTCGGAACATCTGTGGTGCATTCGATAAATTGCACTATTATTGAGCTAAATTGAATTCAACACAATGAAGATAAAATAAAATACTGAGGAAATCACGACTGATCCTGTCCGCCGTAGGCAATGAGTTCAGCATTACAATGCAGCTGCATGTGATATTTCTTTCCATTAATACCCGGAATAGTTTCGCAACATCTCAGATGCAATTAATAATGAAGTTCAGTTAAATTATGAAATTTCGTTTCAGGGAAAAGATTAATAACTCATTAGTTGCTCTTCTAACCTCCTTTTCTATAAAAGTCTGTCGCGATTTCAAAACTTTGAAAGTTTAACGGCACATATTAATTACCAAGTAGAATATTTCACATATGAGTAAAATCTGGACAATACTATTGACTGATCTAACGTTAGATGGCTAATCAGTATTAAATGTAAAGTTAAATTCACAGTCACTTACCCACTGATGCTAATGATTGCATGATTTCTGTTGTTGGACGGAGTTAAACTTGTCAATGATTTCCGCACAGTGTTACCAAAATTCACACAACCTTCTTAATACATAACTTTATGCTACGGCGAGTCACATTTTTTCATCAGCCATTTCACTGAAGTTTCAGGACGTGGCGACCAAGATTCACAAAGTGATTACACCAAAGTTGCTTTTGAAGCAGTTTGCAGTTTCATTGCGGTTGACGAGGTCGATGGTAGAGAAAGACTTGGGCACGAGTTAATCACGGTCACGCCATTCAAGGGTCACAAAACGGGCATGGATATTACCATGTGCTCTGAACCCTCTCATTTTCCACAAGTGATTATCATGTAACTTCTCCCTGTAAAATCCATGAATTATACAACAAGCAAGTAATGAGAATACTCAAGCTTACCAGGTGGAAGTCGTTATAATGGTCTAACACCAAATTCTCGAAGCCTATTTACAAGGATAAAGGCTGATAGTTTCTAAAGAAACTGTTTGGGGCTGCGTCGGTGGGGGTAACGAAATAATTTGAATATATCAACAAAGTTGAAATGGTAAATTGGCCACCGTTACGATTATAAAAGCTGACGTTTCGAGCGTTAGCCCTTCGTCGGAAGGGAAAGGAAATGTGCAGCAGCTAGAAGGAAGAATTAGCAATCAGATCTTAAGAGTTAAAGAGTTATAAAAAAAAGGAAGAAAAGAGTTCATTTCCATCGTAATTTCTTTTATTTCCCCATTCGCGTACTTCTGTGGTTGCTATATTTTCAGAACAAAGTCATTTTTCGAAAGTTCAGGCAAGGGCGTAGCCAGGGGGGGGGGGGTCCTAGGGTGCCCGTGACCCTCCCTTGGTTGGCCTTCTTAGGTCAAACAACCTACAATATTCTGGTGGCGAAAACGCCATGACAATATCTTGGCCGTAAAAGCCATTGTTGAAAGCCCACTTTTTTAAAATTTGTTTTTTTTTTGTAAAGTATTTTCGTCAACGGCTCTTGTACTTAGTTAATATGGGCCTTCATGCCTCGATAATACGACTGAACCCGCTGATACACGCGGAAGAGCAGCGGTGTAAATGGTGTTTAGCCTCTGTGACCCCCCCCCCCCTTTGAAAATTCCTGGCTACGCCCCTGTCAGGTCGCGTGTTTCCCTAAAATCGTTAGACGAATTCGTGTAGATCGAGGTCATCTTGGATGACCATAACTCCGTGGCAGCGCGCAGCCGAGAACAAAGGTTATGAAAGGCTAAATAAGAGGACGCTAGAGCTAGAGGAGGATTTCATCCAGCACTGTACCTAATATACAAAAAAAGATCTACTATCAGGCCATGCTAACTCTTGGATACGCTGTTGCCTTTGTTTAGTTGTAATGATGGTCTCTGGTTATGAAACTTGCCCCTCGCAAGGACTGGCCGTGGTAATGCTGCCTCAGCCATTAGATAACAAGTGAGTTGACTGTTCACGATTCCTCGAGACCGGAGCATAACCCACACTTGGGAATGACTCAATAGCTCCAGACTGAGTAGGACGAGATGTCTGAGAGGTGACCGACACTGGTGCCATTGGAATTCTTTCTCCCCCTACTCCACCGCGTTCGTTACGTCGCCTCTTGTTACACATCACATAGCAGGAAACTGCAATTACTACGACCATCAAACTAGCCAGAACTGAGACAATAATGATCAATGTTTTCGGCTCTGAAAGTAAAACAAAAGAAGTCATTACTTCATTTTATAACAAAACCAAAGTAAAGCGTGCACTCTGATTGGTCAATTTTGCGTTCCCCATTTGCCCATGGGTGTACGTTGCTGACGTGAGCAAATGCAAAGACTATTTTTCCGCGCGCGCTTGTTCTTTTCTGGTCACGTAAGATTTTTTAAATAAAAGGGAACTCTTTAGCTACAATGTGTTAATGTTATGTTATAAAACAAATGGTAAACACCACAGCGTACACTATTGAGTTATGGATGCACGCGGGAGGTTGCATCCATATCGAGGCGATAGCCGAGAGCGACTCTTACGCTTCTTTCGTGCTTAGCAACCTCCCGCGTGCATCCATAACTCAATAGTGTACGCTGTGGTGTTTACCATTTGTTAATTAGGGAAGTGAATTAATCATTTGTTGATAAAAAATAGAATAAACTGCTGCACAACTATAAGTTGGTAAATCCTGTCTTTTTACAGGAAGCCTACGGGTAGGCCCTCTCTACTTGAACTTCAGCTCGAGCATTTGTTCGCTTGCGAGAAAATAGAGGCTTTACAAAAACCACGACTGTCACAGAAACGACAATGGCAACGTCACTATAAAAAAGGTTAAATTAGTAGAATAATGGTCGAGCACGTGCGATCTATATATATATATATATATATATATATATATATATATAGAATTATACTTCAAGATTTAGGTTACTTGAACTTTTACTGTAAAAGTTTGCAGTAAAAGCACTCAGGTAGTGTCAGATGGAACTGGAATGTGTGGATTGCTTATATCGTGTGGGGATTCATCAGTAGAGGGGGTTGTGTCAGCGGCTATCGCCGATCGCTGTCTTTTGTGGGTAAGCATCTGTGTTAAATTAAGCCCTTTTCGATAGGCAACGAGAGGTGTTTCTTTGAATATGGCCTGTGTGTTGGACGATGTCAAGAGTATTTGATGGTGCTCCTCGAGGATTTTGTGGATGTTTGGCAGTGCTGGGTTGTAAGTTATTACAAGTGGTACACGGTCAGTGGAGGAAATAGGTTTGCTTGTGAGCGCTTCCTGCTTATATAGTTATAGTTATATATATATATATATATATAGTTATATATATATAGTTATATATATATATATAGTTATATAAAACCATTAAACCCCTGAAGAGTGAAGCGATTCACGAAACAGGCTTGTCGGGAAATGTAGTTACGTCCTTTTTTCCTCTCATAATATTTATATAGTTATATATATATATATATAGTTATATATATATAGTTATCAATAAAGATTTAGAAATGCAAAGACTAGCAAAAACTAACGATAAAAACCGACGTTTCGGTGTCATCATGACGCCATTGTCAAGGAGAAATAAAAATGAAGTTTGTGGCAAGGTGTAACACTTAATTAGCACAAATATGTTACGAGCTAATTAAACAAATACTTTTGCGCGAATTGAATCGCTTTGCACGTTCAGAGTGGGTTTTAAGTCTCTGATGGTCATACCTTTCAAAGATCAGGAATCAGCAAGTTATGTTAAGAAAGAGCTCAAGAATCTTAGCATGAAGGTGCAGACAACTGTCCAGCCAGTATTTGTTAGCCGCAAAGTTGGCCAAGATCTTAAAGTACGAGAAATCAAGCCACAGATTGTCAACCAACAACGCGTCGTTTATCAATTTCAATGTGACCTGTGTGATGCGGGTTATGTGGGCTATACACGCGGACACTTACACACACGCGTGGATGGACATAAACGAAAGGCATCTTCAATATATAAACACTACCACGAACGACACAGCGAAGTCCCGAAAGACCTACTGAAACGTTTTAGCATTCTAAAAAAATTGTAGTAACAAGTTCGATTGTTTGGTGAACGAAATGCTTTTCATCAGAGACTTAAAACCCACTCTGAACGTGCAAAGCGATTCAATTCGCGCAAAAGTATTTGTTTAAGTAGCTCGTAACATATTTATGCTAATTTAGTGTTACACCTTGCCACAAACTTCATTTTTATTTCTCCTTGACAATGGCGTCATGATGACACCGAAACGTCGGTTTTTATCGTTAGTTTTTGCTAGTCTTTATATATATAGTTATAAATATATATATATATATGTATACATACATACATAAATGTTTGTAAGTTTCTTTGCGTCCCGTATGCCAAACATTAACGTGAAATGATCAAACTTTACGTTGTGTGGAGAACATGAACGACAACGGCTAAATTTTTTAACTTCTTTTTCTAATTTAACAGTGTGTGTTCCAGTGTTAAATTAGAAAAAGAATTGTTTTCGAGAGAGTTTTGACAGTGAAAAAAGAATACTAAATGACTCGCGAGATTCGTAAGCAAAATACGAGTCCATTTTTTAACCGAAGTTGACCACGGCGTCGCCGTGAAGAGGCAAGGGTCCGCTTCAATTCAAACACGACTCAGCATTCTATTCGATTTTATTTGATTTATAAGATTCGCCGAAAGGCAGGGACACCGCAACAGCTTGCGCCAATCACTGCGGGCCCAGTAAACTCACCCATTCCACCCAGGAGAGGACATTCATCACGCAGTAATCTCGTGTGTGGGAAATTAATGTCTCCTACCCCTAACCCTGCAGGAGACGGGGCCTCCATTTATTCGCCCCTATCCGAGAAGACTAGAATATCTAACCATTTCTTCATGTTACAGAAAGGTAGCAAATTCTTCTCAATTATTTTAAGACCCTGAGTGGAACGACCTCCAGCACAACAGTCCAGCGCTATATCCATTGAGCTAACCGGAAGGCGGTTAGCTCAATGGTTAGTTCAAAATGCTGTTAGTTCGGTTAGTTCAAAATGCGTAAAGAAGAAGATGAAGAAAAGTATCCCCCCAATACCTTCATTAACTCACGCTTCTCATGCTCGACTAAAAGTCCGAGGACAAGACTGCCAGATAATCCATGACTTAAAAATTCGACGAAGTTAACTAAAAAATTCAACCGCATGTGCCTTGCAAGTCACAACTTACCGCTTATAGCTTTAAAAGAAGCCTTGAATCCAGTATGTAGTTCACCAGACTCAGAGTCTGAGTAGAATCTGACCAACATATGCCGACCAGTTGACCGAACCTCCTGTAAAACCGAATCTCCACAGTATTGTTCTAAACTGGGGCTCTGGTCAGTCTCTCCATCAAAGATCTGCACATGATCAAAGCATCCTATTGGACTTATATCAAATCTCTCAAAGTTGAGTTCTACTCTTTTTCCTTTCGGTACAATGATAAGCCAAACACAGACCAAATCCGTGGGGTAAAACTCCAGGGGAGTTTGTAATGTCCCCTCGGTGCCAGTCAACATCAGGTTCTCATTGTTGGGATTCCCTGGCAAACAAACTTCTTTGGAAGTAGAAGATGCAGCAGGTTCAACTACATTGATGACAAAGTAAGAAAACATGTTAAAGGGAAATCCGGAAAAAGCGGACACCAAGAGGACAGGTGTCCACAATGGGCGAACAAGCAGGAAAATACAATAAAAAATCTAGAAGCATAAAACAAAAGAAAAAAAAAAAGCAAAAGAGTTTCTTCATTCCCTCCCTCCCGCTAATCTACGTCTCAATTCCTCAATCCTGTTTATCTCCGACTCGTCCAACCAACCCCGCTCATCTCCGACTCGTTCCACCAAAACTGCTAATCTCTGACCTGTCCCTGCAACCCATCTAATCTTCGACTCATTCCTCCACTCCTGCTAGCCTCCGACTCATCCCATTAAACCCTACTACTCTCCGACCCACCTGGCACATTCTGAGCTTCGAATGTAGCGTCAAACCCACTGTACGCTGACATGGTTTCACCAGATCTGAAACGAACCGTCATGTATCGACCGCTCGAGCGAATTCGTTCTGGTGTGTCGTACCCACACAATCTTCCGTTACTTTTACTAGAGCTGTGCTTCCCATCAAGGACTTCCACATAATCTGGTGTACACTTTGAGGAGGAACCCTTGGGTATATGAAAGTTTTGAAACCTCAGCTCGATAATCTCTCCTTCCAGCACAGTGATAAGCCATGTACAACTAAAATGTGGATAGTAACGTTCGTCTGGGCTTCCCAGAGTTCCAAACGAACCATTTAGTTTTAGGTTGTTGTTGTAAATGTTTCCAGGATAACAAAATTTCTTGGGATTTCCGGCTATGTAAAAGGAAAAATTATTAAATTAACAAACTAATGTGTGAATAAATTAATTAAAGATGAAGATAAAAAAGATAAAAAGGAACTGATTTCTAGTTATACGTCATGCACCACTTCAATGCGTAACACCTTAAAAGGTGACATTAAATTGTTTTCGCGTTGTTTGAATGACGCTCAAGGTGTTGTCTCTTCCCTAAAAATGAATCTACAAAAATATGTGTTTCCTCAAATTTTGAACACATCCTTAGAGACATTTTCAAGTGTGTGGAAAGTAATTCGGGATAGCTTTGGTTTTGCTTTACTTCGCTCTGTGATTGGTCCAGAAATCTCCCGCCACTTTCTCAACCAATCAAATTCAAAACTAAAACCAAATGCGACTTGGTCACACGAGTTTTCCCGCGCTTCAGAATCTCGAAAAAAGAAAAAAAAAAGAAAAGAAATGGAATGAGTTCAATGCGCATGATCTAATCGCACAACCGCTGTTACTAGTGTTTCTGACTACAATTGTAAGGTTTCGATAAATGATGTTTATTTGCCAATATCGCCAAAATAGTGGGGTAGAAAGGTTGGGTCGAGGATGCATACAAGCCAAGTGTCCCACCCTGCCGGAGCTTGAGGCGACCAGGAGCATCACTGCAGCCCCCCCTCCTCCCCCGGATGGGATGCTAGGCCATCGCAAGGTCACTTACCCTGACAATTCACCGGTACACGTTTACACTACTGGGTGGAGAAAGGCACCGTGAGAGTAAAGTGGCTTGTTCAAGAACGAAACACGTTGACCCGATCAGGTCTCGAACCCAGACTTCTCGACTTGGAGTTCAGCGCTCTCATGATCAACTTGGCCACGGCGTCTCCAGAAATAGGGAGGTGTACATATTGTAAGTTAGTCCGGAATAATTACATTCACCTCTGCAGTTAGGTCTAAAGAAGCAAAGTATTGTAAAGGAATGGATACTCACGAGGATCTAGAGCCTCGAAGCGTGCTTTGAAACCTTTCGACTTATAAAACCAACTACGAGCACCAGAATAAAACTTCACCCACATGTAACTTTGAGTAGAATAAACATCATCTTCTCCGTACAGACGGCGTAGCTCAGGGCTTTGAGGATTTTTACCATCGCGTATCTGAAAGGTGCCATAAACATTAATGTCGAAATATTGAAAGATAAGCTTCACTCGTTTGCCAGCTGGAACAGAAATTAGCCAAATGCATGTCCAGTTTGTTGCGTAAGGAGCTGGGTAATAAGGAGTGAAGAAAGTACCAGAGGACCCAGTGAGGTGAAGGACTTTATCACTTGATGAGCGACATATTGCAGCTGATTCCTCTGCAAATTCAAGAAACAGCTCAATGAGGTGACATAAAAACTATCTCCGCTCACCTTTCAGCAAATGCAAAAATTGCACCAAACTGTGACTGGAGGACAACAGTGGCAATACGCATGGACAACGCAGCGCAACGCTTTCGAGTGGCTTATCCTCGAAAAGTTCATGAGCCTTAAGGGGAGTCGGAATACCAAGAAGATAGAAGCCACAGGTAGGAAATTCCTTGGTATTTCGCAAACGAGTTTTGCTTTAAGTACCATACATATAGTGGCATTTTCCTCAAGCTTCGCCAACGGAAAACTGTTCGCTTTGAGTAACAGAGAACATAGTTATCACTCCAGGCACATCTAGCAATACAGAGAAAATGCGAGGACTTAATCGTTTTGAATAAAATTCGTTTCTAATGTGATTGTGAAATTTCAGGGAACATCCCCGCACTTACGACGACTTGTCCATAAGCATTCCGATAATTAAAGGTTAATTTCCTCGAATTTTCGAAGTGAACAAAACTGATTTTTAGGCTTGTCGAAAAACGCCGGGATTCGGAAATTTCGCCGAAATGAGATGACATTGCTTTTGCACGAAACATCCTGGATGGGTTCCACAAAGCGATTGCACGAAAGAAGCAAGGCAGTCTACTGTTATTACTCACCTTTATTAACGGCTAAAAAACTTAATTTAAACCCCTTGCGTTTTCGTCGGAAAGGATCTGTTTTGAACTCAACAAATACGTGTCGTCTAGTAGAATAAATTACATCTGGGTGAGTCTCGCCACAGTACGCGGCTCCAAGGATTTTCGAAGTGGTGTCGTTCCCATCGTAAAATGTAAGTTTATCACTGCAAGAGTAACCTCCTTTCAGTTGGAAAACGTGAAATGTCACCTTAACTATGAGTCCATCGGGTGCTTCAAGTAGCCACTTACATAGCGTTTTGCTGTCGTACTGCGAAGGGTAATTTGGACTCGTGAGTGTTCTGTTGGAGGATTCCGAGACGAAAAGCACTTTGGTATGATACGGACAAACTAAAACCGTGGGAAAAGAAGAAAAATCACTTCAAAATTTGCTTTAATTTATGTTTGACTTAGTTTGCCTCTTTAGCGTACGTTAATAACTCTCTTGAATTAAGCAATTTATCGACCTTATGACCCCTAGGAATCATTAGCATACTAACCTTAGGGGAAGTCATGATCAAAGTCGATTGAATAAACGGAGTCCGGTCGTTTCGATATAAAGTCACCTCGATACAAAGTCATTTCGATACAAAGTCGTTTCGATACATGTCAATACAACCTGCTACAAACTGATGTCGATTCGATACATCAACAAAGTTTATTTTGCCAAGATATACCTACAAGCGGCTTACCTATACTTACAACGAACTAACCCAGTAAGAGCAATTTACAATCGAGTTCGAAAGAAAACTAGGATTGCTTCTTTGCTTTACTCCGCTAAGTGCCTGGTCCAGAAAATTGGCGCCACTCTCTCAACCAAAACTAAATCAATTCACGACTTGGTCGCCGCGTTTTCTCGCGCTTTAGGAAGTTTGGTTCGTATTGGCTCTTAAGGTATTTTCCTTTCATCTGATTGGCCATTGTGATGATTTTGGTTTTGGTTTTCCCACTCTCAATCGAAATGTACTCTATCAACGAACTTCCCTACTGATATTATATTCTAACATACCATATGTTTCCTCGGCCGTGAATGTGGCCGTAAATCCAGGGTTCCATAACGACGACTCATTATCTGTTCTGAGTCGGACCAAGATGTATCGGTCAGTTGAATAAATGTTCATTGGCTTTACGAGGCCACAGAATCTGCCTCTTCTTTCACTAGAACTGCTATTCCCATCATAAATCTCCAGAAAGTCTCTTGTACATCCCCAAGGAGATCGATCATAATCAAGAGAAAACCTACCAAAAACAAGTTTTATAATTTTCCCTTCTGGAACAGTTATGAGCCAGTCACAGCTTGAATTTACGAGGGGGCGCTCAGAACTTTGAAAACTTCCCTTTAAGCCATTCAATCTCAGGTTGTTATTATTGATGTTACCAGGAAAACAAACCTCCGTAGAGCTGTTTGCTGCAAATAGAATTTACACACGTTTTAGAGAAACATTTCAATATTGTGCTACCTTGAATGAGCACCCACTCTAACAGGGACCCTCCCCCGAATAAGCACCCACACCCGCGGCCCTTGGCCATAGTGTCTAACACACAACCTTCTTGAACGAACAAACACCCCATCCTCCCCCTCCCCTAACTTTATCAAATAGTGAGGACACAAGGAGAACCCGTTTCGATTGCCACTTTATCTATTACTTTTTAGGCTTCAGTGACAGCAAAGTCAGTACAGGATAACAGCTTCTTAACAAGTGTCGACCTAGATTAAGTGATCCCCTTCCAATAATCAACCTCCTTTAAGCTGACATTTTAAATAAGTAGCAGGGCACCTATTCAAGGTAATGCAGTATTTACTCCGTTTGGAGAAACTATGTAGTAAACTAAGATGCCTAACACCTACTTAGCAAGACAAAATAAGGAAGAAAGTAGTACATAACTGAGAAGCAAACCCTCTCTTGCGGTGTAATACAAAACATTCCACTTGTAATTTCTTGGTGTACACATAGGCCTTTTGGTCAGAGTGCATTTTAAGAAAACCTTCCACCGCATACCACAAAAAAATGTTGCATCACCATCCTATACCATGCCGTAGGAAGTGAACTCCCAAAATCTGACTGTCAAATCCCCCCTCTAGCTGGCACACATTTCCTTGTTAGTTAGTTTCAAGAATTTGGTTTTATATCAAGATTGCAACTCCTAACTGATATGTTTGAGAAATCTCATTATCTGATTGTTAGCTAATGTATGGATATTATAGGGAGAAGTTACGTGTTTATCACTTCTGGGAGTTTAAGGGTTTAAGAAGTCATTATACAACCAAACAGGAGAGCTTCTGAATTTGGGTACTGGTACATCACCTTTCAAACTGTGTCATAATAGACATTATTAAAAACTGGATCATTGGATAATGCAATTCAAGACTTTTTATTGGCTTAGCTATTATGGTATATGAGCCAATATACCATAATCTACAATAATGGTAAGCTAAGCGTCAGCTTAAAATTAAAAGGGAGCTAAAAAATTTAATGAAATTGAATAATTTAATTTAACGTTTTTAATAAAACAATTATTCCACTCACGCTTGTTGGATATAAGATGATTATAGCCAACGAGGCGTATAGCGCCTCGTTGGCTATCTATCATCTCATCTCCAATGCATGCTCATGGAATAATTGTTAATTACTGCTTTGTTTACCATTTCTACCCTATACTATAAAATGTTTACTGAGTATATATATTAAGGTGGAAATTTCTCTTGGGTCCCCACACTTAACCAACACAGCACTACCCTCCCCTCCCCTCAGAAGTTTTAAAGAGATTACCACCAAACTCGTGGCAGGAGGCAGAGGCCTAATGGCTGCTGCATGCTGGATTCTGGGCCGAGACGTATGGGTTTGAAAACTGGCCATGTTAATACGCTGTGCTCTTGAGCAAACATTTTGCTCCTCTCACATTGCCTCTCTCCACCCAGAATATGAATAGGTACGGGCAAATTGTCAGGGAAGCCTGATGAAATACTTAAGGGAGGAGAGGACCATGGGATGGACTGGCAATCTATCCAGGGGGGTAGCAATACTCCTAATCCCTTGATGCTGAGGAAACCGGGACAGTCTCCAACTCAGTGGGTCACTTGGTTTGAGCGCAGACTTTACCTTTTTTTACCCAACAGTCAGGATTATATAATAATTTACTTTGGTTGAGCGGAACTAAATAAACTTGGTAGCCAGTTCATGTTACAGAAACAAGCCAGGATGAACTCTTTGATGTCTGCCCTTTGATCTTAAAGTTAGATAACATGACATCATTACAGTACTGTAGGTTTATTTATCTTCAGTTATCTATACTTCTAGTCTCCTTCGCAGCCGCTCGGGCCGGAGTCACGCAACGCTCCCCGTCCCCACGCGGCTGCTTCAAACCGACATACATTCCTTTCTCTTTGTGTTGCGCTTTTGTTTGCTCGGACCAATGAAATAGTTGTCATTGTATACGCTGCACCAATCACACGAGAGGTTGTGTTTTCTTTCGCGGGAAAACCCTTGCGGCATACAACGTGCTATGGAAGAGACGCCTAAGAAGATCGTGCAAAGCAATAATAAGTGTTTTATTTGTTCATCTATCCCTACCAGTAAAAATAAGATCTATATATTTGGTAAGACGTCCACTGATTTAGCTGGACTAATTCGATCGTCGCTGGAATTTGACGTAAATAAATACCACGAGGACAGTAATTTGTTTGTTTGCCGACAGTGTTTTCAGCAGTTAACTAAATACGAAAGAGCAGTGAAAAAACTGCGAGAAATCAAACAGGAACTGCTGTCTGCTTTTAGAAATAGAGAGCAACTGAGGGAAAAAAGACTTGGACGCAATGAAAACAGAGACGATCCGGAGACGACCAACAGTGGAGATGTGCGAGTGAGTGCTGCAAAAAGTCTTCGGTTCTCTACGGAAACTTCACATGTTTATTCCGATCCTGCCGCTTGTACTTCTTATGCTACACCGCTAGCTCAGTCCACTCCTGCTCCATCAAGCAGACAAGCATTCCTCTTTACCGGAATTTCACCCATTCAAACCAAGAATAATGCTTTTTCTGACAGTCAGGGTGATGTTCATGGCGATCCTTGCAACGTGTCCACGGGTTTCCATTTGTCAAAACCTGGATGCTCTGATAGCACCATTGTGAAGTTACATGTACATTATCCGAGTAAAAACTTGAACAAAACCCTAGTTGGCTCCCACCAGACTCTTGGTAAGGCATTAGCTCACGGAGTCCCTTCCCAAATCGCTAAGGCTGTCATGAATTGCCCAACAGTGCGAATTCATGTCGTTTCAAGTGTAATAAAAGCTGTATCAAAGGAAGTATCAGGGTTATGCGGCAAGAGCAGGCCGTCATTGCTTAGAAAAACAAGCAAGGAAGATTTGCAGAATTTTGATCTTCAAAAGTTGTGCGAAGAATGGCAAGAAAGGGCTCCAATATTTTACGCGTTCCTGTTGAACAGTGCCAGCCGACCAAAGCCGGCAAACCGTAAAAGCACTTGGTTTGGAAGTGTTGCACTTGCAGGATCGATACTCTTGAAACAAAGAAATCGTGAAATGAACGCAACTGCCGCTGTGATGGGGATTTTGCTGAAGAGCAAAGCTGCTGAGGTAAATTTGATCCCATAACGTCTCTACTGTTTTTATCGGGCTGAATCGAAGTGGGTCAGTGGAATCAGAAGGAAGGGGAAGATGATATATTTTTAGAAAATTTAAATACACATGGTTTTCAGTGTAAAATTATGTAAAAAATTGTGTTTTAATTGTATCCTTGGTTCATAGTGTTTTTTGGTTTTAAACTGATAACAAAGGAAACCATAAAGATAAAATTGGAAAACAACATGAACTATTAATATCTCTGTTTTCCAATATTGTTAGATACTTTCTTACAATGTTTGTCAACACAGAACCAAATACACTGTACAAGCCAAAACAGTTTCATCTCACGAGGATAAAGTTATTTTTAAAACATTAATTTAGTCTTGCCCCTTGTGTACAGTGAATGGTTGTGTTAACAAACACTCAGTGTGCTTAGGTCATTATTAATATTGTTATTGGCACAATTGATTGCCTTCATTGAACTTAACAAGTTCAAACTTTATGTGGCAGTATTTTGGCCTACCTGCAAATAGCCACAGCTACATGTAATCTAGGTGGCAAGAGCAAAAAGATCTTATTTCTACACTTACATGCACTTGATATTCTTCTATAATAGGCTACTATTTCCAGGTTCAACAAGCTCAAACTTACTAATTCCAACTCAAGCATACTTAGTAAGCTTGATGAACTGGGGAAGGATCACGATGCAGATCTAATCACTACCAGAGACCACATTTCAGAAGAAAATATCACCCTAATGAGAGTAAAGGAGAGGATTTCAACAATTAAGGAAAACCTTGGAATGGCTGTAATCACCTCACCTGCATTGCTGGCTGCCACACGGGAGGAGCATGAATTGAAAAAGTCTTTTCATCCTGGATTTGTCATATCCTTTGACAACCTTGACTTTCAGGTTAAGAGGAGGAATATGACTAAGGATAACCAGAATCAAGACTACCACTGGGTCAACCACCAAATGGTGGAAAACCGAGTTTCTGGCAACTCCCTTGAAGTCAGAAAACCTGATCCTGAAGATATTGTAAATATCCCAAACACCAGGTTTCTTCCCAATTTGTACAATCAGCATAATCAACGTTTGGACTACATAATTTTGACATCAAGAATTTTAGTATCATACTTTGAAGTCTTGAAGCCACTGCAGGATGCCTGCATATTCCACATACCACATATATACACTAGGGAGATGTCTCAGAAGTCCAAAAAGGTATGCATTTCATTATTAAATGTTAATTCTTAGGAGTAAAGTAAACTTGGGAATTGTGGGGTCATTACTTTTGAAGTTCTATAAACTTTCATAAAATAATACTAATAGTATCACTGAAATGATCTTATTGCATAAATTAACCCATTTGCTGGCTGGAAAATATAAACCTGTTGTTTGTAATTTCATGCCTCTCAGTTCAAAGGGAATGCTTAATGTCTGTTGGAATGTTTTCTATTAAATACAGTTCCTAAGAAAGTGTACACTGTTAACTTTCTCTCTAAAATATTGTATTTCCAACTGATGTTTGTTTCTCCCAACAGGTTCCCCTTGGACTTATATTCAAGGATGAGAATGTTAATGAGGACATGCTGGAAATTTTGCAAATGTTCCACACCTATCTCCCCAACTCTAGTGATGTAGCCATTGGAGTGGATGGACAGCTGTTTTCAGGTGACCAGTTGACTGTGGAGAGAGCTGTTAATGTAATAGCTTCAGTGGCAAATGGACTAACACCACAGGATCGCTTGGATGGGATTCACTTGCAACTTGGGGATTGGCATGCGTCAGTGAAATTGCTAAGTGTAAGTGTCCATATTGGTGTACTTGAATTACAGTCAAGTCCATTTAAAACACAATGGAGGGCCAATTATTATGATCTGGTACGCACATCAGCAGATATGCTTCACTTCTCATTTTTTACTTACCAAATTGATGAGGGAATATACACCATAAAGGTGAACTTCTGAAATTCAGAGCTATTTGTAAATGAAGAAGCAAATATCCAGATAACTTCTGCTGAACTCTCAGAAAAAGATAATTCCCCAACAACTATTGTTTAAAGCCATGTTTTGTTCATCTTACCTAAATCTTTTATCCAACATCTGGGGTGCTTAGCTCAAAAGCTACATGTATAGTCCTCTTAATTCACCTCCCACTTTCTTTTTTTTTTTTTACTTAAGGAAATACTCTGTAGACTTCATTTTATCTTAAAGTGTGAATAAAATAAAGTGAACTGAACTATGGCTAAGACTGTAATAGCATGTCTTGACCATGGACAGCATTATTATTTATTTAGGTTATTTGTTTTGTTGTTTTTAGTTGATCTATTCAAGATTCTATAGTGGCTCTTCAGCTGTTGACCAGTGTACCATGTTTGCGGACCGTACAGTGATAAACAGGAGGAATGTTTGCAGTGATGTCAAGTCAGCATACAGGGCAGACAGGGATTTCCTATCAACAGTGTTGAAGTCCAGGGTTATTGCTGCTGCCATGAATGTGTTGGGACTTGAGAACAAAACAGGGAAACCATCCAAGTTTGTTCTTCCTCCCAATATTGAAAGCCTCCAGGAATCGAAGAAACTCAAACTGCTGCACGAGCTTGCAGCCAAGGTGGTTGATGGTTTCATTTTTCAAGACAGTAGTCATTTGGTGGACCGCATCCTGACTGCTGAAGAAAAACAGCAGGTGTTGCAACAGCAAGAGCTGACAGATGATGACAAGTTTCCATGTAGGTTTCCTGGATGTAATGCGAAATACAAATACAAGAAGAGGAGGAATACTCATGAACTTTCTCATGATCCACCATTTGTTGCTGAGGAACCTTCTGTTGAGCTTACCACTGCTATGCCTTCACCATCCTTAGACAAACAACACAATGTTGATGATGTCTACAGTTATAACTGTGCTCTCATGACTGATGCCATGTTATTTTTCAATTTCCTTGACGCCATAAAGGAAGGTGACGGTGCAAGAGTCATGCGGCAGTATAAATACTTTCTTCTCTACTGTAGAGCTGACGAATCAAGAAGCACCAAATATGCACTTGAGATTTTGTACCAGTTCTTCTTAGTTCATGCCTTGTTGTCAAAGAGGGACAGGGAGAGGTTTATTTGGAACCGATTTGTGAACAATCATGGTGTGAAAGGGGGAAATATCCCCCTTGATGAAGACATGGAACACAGTAACAATTTTGTTAAGCAAGGGATAAGAAATTTGGGGCCTAATTTGACAGAGTCTGCAATTTCGCGAGTCTGCAAAGCAGAGAATGCAACACGCACCATTTTAGACAAACTTGATGGCAGTTTGAACAGACAAACCCACTCAGGCAAGCATCCACAAGGTTCACCAGATAAAGACATAGAAGAACTTGTCAACAGGGCAGTTGACCTGGATGTTTTCACAGAAACTGATGGGCGACACTACCAAACGTTCAATGACTTTAAGAGGGACAGACTTGAAGACCTGGATCTATCAAGTCTGTATAAATGGATCAACAAGCACAAAAGGAATATCCAATTGGGCTCACGTGCTAGATGAATCATTTTATTGAGGAATCTTTCTTTCAAAGCCCCAATCCTTTCCCCAAGGTATTCCCCAAAGTAGCAGTTTCATGGCTTTGACTTTAGATCAGTAATAATATACACTTAATGTATGGTTCCTGGGAAACAGTTTCTGTTTTCCCGAGTCCTCTGTCTTGGGAAACATCAGAACTAAAGGGAAAACAAACTAACTAGTTTCCCAAGGGACCATACATTAACTGCTGGCTACCTCAACGTTTTCCAAAGTCACTTAGGGCTTCATTCCACTCACCCCTTCAATTAATAATATTCGATAAGATATTAGTCCACGCCAGTCCAAGCGGCTGCGAAAGGAGACTAATAAGATCAAGATTTTATTGAAAAAAACAATATATTAGAATGAAGAACACATGATTACTAACATTTTATAAAATTGCAAAATGCAAAGGATCTAATTTGATACAGATCCTAAATTTAGATGTTCCAGTTTCATAGACCCTGGCTTTAGGCCAGCAATGGAAATCCACAACTGTGTGTGGGTGAAAATATGAATTTCTAGTGTGTGTTACCAGTAGGTGCTTGATTAACTTCAACTAAAGTGAAAATGATTGACATAATTGGATTGGCCAGAACACAAGGCCACAATTGTTATCATCTATATGACAATACTAAGTAAAATCCTCTATTAGAATCTCTTACAAAAAAAAAAAAAAACAAACAATATTCTACAATGTTGTAAAAAACCTTTTATTTTGGGGATAGGGTGGAGAGGTTTAGGGTACTGGAACAATCCAATAATTTACTAATCTTGAATAGGGTCAATTACTTATTAATAATACATCATAACACACCAGATGTTCCAGCAAAAGCTGTAAGCAAATCATTGTCATCATCAACAACGTCTACATCAGATGAATCATTGGGTTGATTGCCAAGGAAAGAACTTGTATTCATCTGGGAAAGTGAAATGTTGTCCATGACCATTTCAAACAGTTCATCATCAAGTAAAATATCACTCCATTTGTCAAGTTGATCCTCACTAAAAACAACATTGTCGTCATCATCATCATCATCACCATTGACATCATAAGCATCATTGCTGTTGAGATTTGTGTCATGAAAAGTTTCACTAATTACTCGGACAATCTCTAGTGCATGCCTTTTATGCCAGATTTCCACTGTTCTGTAAACATCAGACATTTCAAATATGTGCTCCAGGTTATCAAGAACCTGTGAAATTTGAAGATCTCCAAATCCTAGCATAAATTGAATGTTGGTCAATGTCCTGAGATTTGCTTTTGCAGCCATGCCTACAAGATCAACCAAGAGTGACTTGTGATACTTTATCAGGCAACTTTTTACATGCTCTCTCTGTAGTGGTTGAATATCTCTTGTCCTGCCTGAACTTGTGCTACTCTTTGCATCTACAGACACAGGATATTGAAGTGAAGTTTTGCATTCTGGCAAACCGCAGTCACAGTTATTAGCGCAATTATCACAGCAGAGATGTTTCAGTAGAGGCCTCTCATTATCATTGTCAAAGTGTTCCAGAATTGCTTTTCTTCGACAATCAGTTAATTTAATAAACAACTTAATGTCTCCCTCCACGTGATTCAAAAGCATGCCATTATACAACAAAAATGAGCTACTCTGATGGCCATCACGCCCAGCTCTCCCAGTTTCTTGAACAAAGGCTTCAATATTCTTTGATGGCCCATAATGGATGATCCTGTGAACAGCTTTGCAATTGACTCCCATGCCAAATGCTATAGTCGCAACTAAGACCCTTATGATCCCATCCTCGTGCTGGAAGGAGATCAAAATGTTTTTCTTGTTTGAGGCAGGGGTGCATGAATGCAACATCTCTACTAAGGGCAATTTTTGACCAGTGCTTGTCTTCTCAATGAAAAGGTCTTTCCCTAATAGTCCTCTTAGCATTCCATAGATAATCCCACACTGTTTTATGGTCTGACAGTAGATTATGGTCCTGTCACACTTATCTTTTAATTTCCTGATGTCTTCTACAAGCCACTCAAAGAATAATTCAAGGTCACAATCTTTGTTCATCTTTGTAACTGAATAGGTAAGATTTACCTTGTTTGGACTTTCTTTAATGTCAAATGGATTCTGCATTAGGAGAACTTTTTTGATGGTGTCTTCAGTTAGCTTTGTTGCTGTTGCAGTTAATGCAACCATTGGGGTATTTGGAGCAAGGGACCGCAACTCATACAGCTTTCCATAGCAATGACGAAACGCAGCCATCTTATTGCTTTGGGATGTCCCCCTGTATAAGAAAAACCAATAACCATCAAAAATTTAAACTGCAGCAAAACAATGAAAAGGATGGTATTTGATCAATTTGCATTGCAAAGCAAGATTAAAATTTTATAAGTGGAGTACTAAGCAGAAACTTTAAGCATATATATATATATACAGACTCCACTTACCACTGCCTTATTACGTGGGCTTCATCGATGGCCAAAGCACATAATTTTTTGGAATACACAGAATTTCCAAGCATTGTTCTCCACCGTTCGTTTTGAATCCAAGCTTCTGGGGAGCCAAAGACAACAGAAATCTTTCCCTTTTCTATCAAAGTCGCCTCTTCTTCAGTGTAAGAGCTAATGTTCGCCGCTGTAACTCCCTTGCCTCTCAAATATTCCACTTGATTATCCACTAGAGTGAGCAAAGGCGACACAACAACACAAATGTGGCCTAGCTGACTTGATACGTGGTCGATGACTAACGGCAAAGCTTGAAAAATCAGAGATTTTCCGAAGCCAGTCGGCAAATTAACGAAAATATCCTTTTTCCTTTCAATTAACTTCGATATTGCTAATTGCTGATGCGAATTTAAAGCCTGTATGCCGAATTTTGACGCTACAAAATTGAAAGCTTCTTCGAGATCCGCCATTATCTGATACATAATAGGAGCCAGGTGATTGGTTGAAATTTAAGGCGCGAACATTCGCAAGAAAATGAAAGCCAAACATTGATTGGTTCATTTCCGAGAAAGGAATGTATGTCGGTTTGAAGCAGCCGCGTGGGGACGGGGAGCGTTGCGTGACTCCGGCCCGAGCGGCTGCGAAGGAGACTACTATACTTCCGGAGGACACACAACATTGCAACTTACCAATTTCCAGTGCAAATGTGGCTCTAGCCATCAAGGAAAATAACACCAAACCTGTGAAACATATCAAATGATCCATGAAAAGTGGAAGGACGGTAATCATTTTCAATATTCACTTTCAAATATATGGGGAAAAAAAAGGCCATGTAATTTTCATGAGTTATATAGTTTAGAAATATGACAGCTTTTCATTCAAAGTGAAATTCTATCACATCTTAACCATTTCACTCCCGAGATCTTATTTTAATACTGCCTGCCATACCATTCTTATGATGTTGGTTTGGAGAATTTGTCATTGGATCAACTTATAATCCCTGAATTGATATCGTTCTTTATTCTCCTCCCTAATGTCTGCTCAATGTTGTATTGACATTGTAATGAGAAGTTCTGCCTTGGTCACTCATGGGAGTTTAAGGGTTAAAAGAAAAATTACTCTGCCTTCAGATAAAAGTGGTATCTTTAATATCAGTATCTTAATCTAACTGGTCATTGAAAATATCATCTCCAACAGCCTGGAAAATTCATAATATCCATGTAAAATGATGAGAGTTCCTCAGACAGTTGTTTGTATCACTACCAAAGTTCCAAGTATCTGTTAATTTAGCCCTTGCCGGGCTTGCCACTAATGGTAGCAAACTATAGCCACAAACTAGTAGAAGTTCAGTTTTGGCTGGTGGTTTTTTATTTCCACTCACCAGTTTGGCTAGTAAACAAAATAAAATTGTCATAACATCTAAGATGTCACCAGCCACTTGGCTAGCAAGTTGAAAAGTTAGTGTCGAGCCCTGCCTAATGTATGCACTCAACAAACCTGAAATTTTATTACCGGTATATTCACAACAGGTTGTCTTTAGTCACGAATTTTTAGATCACAAACCCGTCATTATATCATTTTACTGCTTATACAAACTGTATTGTTTTGAAGGATTTCAGCCCTGAGAAAATCCATACCCACACACAAGTAAAATTGCGAGAATTTTTCAACATGTTTGACTGATCACCAATAAGTTGCCAAATCATCACTTGTCTTTCCCCTCCTCTGTTAGGTTGATAAATGCTAAGTGATCACTATTCTCAATCCAAGGTAATTTGTCAAGTGTTCTTAATTGCCAGTTAAGGCCTATGGTGTTTATAATGCTTGTAGCTGTAGCATTTCTATAGTTCAATGTGACATCTCACTCATCTGTTTCAGTCAGTCACGAGATATCAAGTTGAACACACGTACACTTAAAATTTCATCTATTTAAGAAACTGATAGAGGAGGGAGGCACTTATTGGAGATGAGCACTTGTTTAACATTATGGCCTAGGGGAGGTGGGTGCTTACTAGAGTCTGCCTTGGGAGCTTAATTAAAATAGTTAACCCAAAACCCTTATCAAGTAGATAGTTATTTGCAAGTTAAAAGTGTTAATCAAACTAAGTAGTCTCCAGTACAAAATGCGGCCCAAAACAAACGTGTAACCAATCAAATCTGACACTTGGCACCTCTGACAGTGGGGCCAGCCAGTGGTAATGTACAGAATCTATAGAGATGTTTAGGACAGATTTCCGTGAAAGGTAAACTCCGCTTAATGCCTCGGCTCGAAAAAAAGGGAAAGACTAAACATCATGACTTCTCCATGCCGACAGATATAGACAGTAGAAAGTTGCAAATCTGAACTGATAATTTCTTTCATAACCTTCCTAAACCTACAATTACTGTACGTGTTTTAACGAAAAATAAGATAAAATAGTATCATTGGCTAAGAAATAATTTTCAATACTAAACCGGTGTAAAAAAAAAAGAAAAAAAAAGGAAAGAGTAAGAGAATTTACTGTAAAATTAACAAGTCAGAGTTTCAAAGCACCTTACATCCAGAGGAACAACTTTATTTGCAACTAGCAGGGCCGGTCTGCCAGTGATCGACAGTCCGCACGGAAGATGTATCACCCATTTACTGACAAGAGGTGGTTTGATACACCGGTACCGACTA